>NC_051222.1:1455003-1606858 GCF_015220715.1 Pygocentrus nattereri | reverse complement strand
TATTTGATGGTCGTTAATGACGTCTTTATAGGGCGGAGCTGAGCGGCGTTTGTTTATTTGATGGTTGTTAATGACGTCTTTAGAGGGCGGAGCTGAGTGGTCGTTAATGACGTCTTTAGAGGGCGGAGCTGAGCGGCGTTTGTTTATTTGATGGTCGTTAATGACGTCTTTAGAGGGCGGAGCTGAACGGCGTTTGTTTATTTGATGGTCGTTAATGACGTCTTTAGAGGGCGGAGCTGAGTGTCGTTTGTTTATTTGATGGTCGTTAATGACGTCTTTAGAGGGCGGAGCTGAGCGGCGTTTGTTTATTTGATGGTTGTTAATGACGTCTTTAGAGGGCGGAGCTGAGCGGCGTTTGTTTATTTGATGGTCGTTAATGACGTCTTTATAGGGTGGAGCTGAGCGGCGTTTGTTTATTTGATGGTTGTTAATGACGTCTTTAGAGGGCGGAGCTGAGTGGTCGTTAATGACGTCTTTAGAGGGTGGAGCTGAGCGACGTTTGTTTATTTAATGGTTGTTAATGACGTCTTTATAGGGCGGAGCTGAGAGGCGTTTGTTTATTTGATGGTCGTTAATGACGTCTTTATAGGGCGGAGCTGAGCGGCGTTTGTTTATTTGATGGTGGTTAATGACGTCTTTAGAGGGCGGAGCTGAGCGGCGTGTGTTTATTTGATGGTGGTTAATGACGTCTTTATAGGGCGGAGCTGAGCGGCATTTGTTTATTTGATGGTTGTTAATGACGTCTTTAGAGGGCGGAGCTGAGCGGCGTGTGTTTATTTGATGGTTGTTAATGACGTCTTTAGAGGGCGGAGCTGAGCGGCGTTTGTTTATTTGATGGTGGTTAATGACGTCTTTATAGGGCGGAGCTGAGCGGCGTTTGTTTATTTGATGGTTGTTAATGACGTCTTTATAGGGCGGAGCTGAGCGGCGTTTGTTTATTTGATGGTGGTTAATGACGTCTTTATAGGGCGGAGCTGAGCGGCGTTTGTTTATTTGATGGTGGTTAATGACGTCTTTATAGGGCGGAGCTGAGCGGCGTTTGTTTATTTGATGGTTGTTAATGACGTCTTTAGAGGGCGGAGCTGAGCGGCGTGTGTTTATTTGATGGTTGTTAATGACGTCTTTAGAGGGCGGAGCTGAGCGGCGTTTGTTTATTTGATGGTCGTTAATGACGTCTTTAGAGGGCGGAGCTGAGCGGCGTTTGTTTATTTGATGGTCGTTAATGACGTCTTTAGAGGGCGGAGCTGAGCGGCGTTTGTTTATTTGATGGTCGTTAATGACGTCTTTAGAGGGCGGAGCTGAGCGGCGTTTGTTTATTTGATGGTTGTTAATGACGTCTTTAGAGGGCGGAGCTGAGCGGCGTTTGTTTATTTGATGGTCGTTAATGACGTCTTTAGAGGGCGGAGCTGAGCGGCGTGTGTTTATTTGATGGTTGTTAATGACGTCTTTAGAGGGCGGAGCTGAGCGACGTTTGTTTATTTGATGGTCGTTAATGACGTCTTTAGAGGGCGGAGCTGAGCGGCGTGTGTTTATTTGATGGTCGTTAATGACGTCTTTAGAGGGCGGAGCTGAGCGACGTTTGTTTATTTGATGGTCGTTAATGACGTCTTTAGAGGGCGGAGCTGAGCGGCGTGTGTTTATTTGATGGTCGTTAATGACGTCTTTAGAGGGCGGAGCTGAGCGGCATTTGTCGTTAATGTCGATGGTCGTTAATGACGTCTTTAGAGGGCGGAGCTGAGCGGCGTTTGTTTATTTGATGGTCGTTAATGACGTCTTTAGTGGGCGGAGCTGAGCGGCGTTTGTTTATTTGATGGTCGTTAATGACGTCTTTAGAGGGCGGAGCTGAGCGGCGTTTGTTTATTTGATGGTCGTTAATGACGTCTTTAGAGGGCGGAGCTGAGCGGCGTTTGTTTATTTGATGGTCGTTAATGACGTCTTTAGAGGGCGGAGCTGAGGGGCGTTTGTTTATTTGATGGTCGTTAATGACGTCTTTAGAGGGCGGAGCTGAGCGGCGTTTGTTTATTTGATGGTCGTTAATGACGTCTTTAGAGGGCGGAGCTGAGCTGCGTTTGTTTATTTGATGGTCGTTAATGACGTCTTTAGAGGGCGGAGCTGAGCGACGTTTGTTTATTTAATGGTCGTTAATGACGCCTTTAGAGGGCGGAGCTGAGCGGCGTTTGTTTATTTGATGGTTGTTAATGACGTCTTTAGACGGCGGAGCTGAGCGGCGTGTGTTTATTTGATGGTCGTTAATGACGGCTTTAGAGGGCGGAGCTGAGCGGCGTTTGTTTATTTGATGGTCGTTAATGACGTCTTTAGAGGGCGGAGCTGAGCGGCGTTTGTTTATTTGATGGTCGTTAATGACGTCTTTAGGGGGCGGAGCTGAGCGGCGTTTGTTTATTTGATGGTCGTTAATGACGTCTTTAGAGGGCGGAGCTGAGCGACGTTTGTTTATTTAATGGTCGTTAATGACGCCTTTAGAGGGCGGAGCTGAGCGGCGTTTGTTTATTTGATGGTTGTTAATGACGTCTTTAGAGGGCGGAGCTGAGCGGCGTTTGTTTATTTGATGGTTGTTAATGACGTCTTTAGAGGGCTGAGCTGAGCGGCGTTTGTTTATTTGATGCTTGTTAATGACGTATTTAGAGGGCGGAGCTGAGCGGCGTGTGTTTATTTGATGGTTGTTAATGACGTCTTTAGAGGGCGGAGCTGAGCGGCGTTTGTTTATTTGATGGTCGTTAATGACGTCCTTAGAGGGCGGAGCTGAGCGGCGTTTGTTTATTTGATGGTCGTTAATGATGTCTTTAGAGGGCGGAGCTGAGCGGGGTTTGTTTATTTGATGGTCGTTAATGACGTCTTTAGAGGGCGGAGCTGAGCGGCGTGTGTTTATTTGATGGTCGTTAATGACGTCTTTAGAGGGCGGAGCTGAGCGGCGTTTGTTTATTTGATGGTCGTTAATGACGTCTTTAGAGGGCGGAGCTGAACGGCGTTTGTTTATTTGATGGTCGTTAATGACGTCTTTAGAGGGTGGAGCTGAGCGGCGTTTGTTTATTTGATGGTCGTTAATGACGTCTTTAGAGGGCGGAGCTGAGCGACGTTTGTTTATTTGATGGTCGTTAATGACGTCTTTATAGGGTGGAGCTGAGCGGCGTTTGTTTATTTGATGGTTGTTAATGACGTCTTTAGAGGGCGGAGCTGAGTGGTCGTTAATGACGTCTTTAGAGGGCGGAGCTGAGCGACGTTTGTTTATTTAATGGTTGTTAATGACGTCTTTATAGGGCGGAGCTGAGAGGCGTTTGTTTATTAGATGGTCGTTAATGACGTCTTTATAGGGCGGAGCTGAGCGGCGTTTGTTTATTTGATGGTGGTTAATGACGTCTTTAGAGGGCGGAGCTGAGCGGCGTGTGTTTATTTGATGGTGGTTAATGACGTCTTTATAGGGCGGAGCTGAGCGGCGTTTGTTTATTTGATGGTTGTTAATGACGTCTTTAGAGGGCGGAGCTGAGCGGCGTGTGTTTATTTGATGGTTGTTAATGACGTCTTTAGAGGGCGGAGCTGAGCGGCGTTTGTTTATTTGATGGTGGTTAATGACGTCTTTATAGGGCGGAGCTGAGCGGCGTTTGTTTATTTGATGGTTGTTAATGACGTCTTTATAGGGCGGAGCTGAGCGGCGTTTGTTTATTTGATGGTGGTTAATGACGTCTTTATAGGGCGGAGCTGAGCGGCGTTTGTTTATTTGATGGTGGTTAATGACGTCTTTATAGGGCGGAGCTGAGCGGCGTTTGTTTATTTGATGGTTGTTAATGACGTCTTTAGAGGGCGGAGCTGAGCGGCGTGTGTTTATTTGATGGTTGTTAATGATGTCTTTAGAGGGCGGAGCTGAGCGGCGTTTGTTTATTTGATGGTCGTTAATGACGTCTTTAGAGGGCGGAGCTGAGCGGCGTTTGTTTATTTGATGGTCGTTAATGACGTCTTTAGAGGGCGGAGCTGAGCGGCGTTTGTTTATTTGATGGTCGTTAATGACGTCTTTAGAGGGCGGAGCTGAGCGGCGTTTGTTTATTTGATGGTTGTTAATGACGTCTTTAGAGGGCGGAGCTGAGCGGCGTTTGTTTATTTGATGGTCGTTAATGACGTCTTTAGAGGGCGGAGCTGAGCGGCGTGTGTTTATTTGATGGTCGTTAATGACGTCTTTAGAGGGCGGAGCTGAGCGACGTTTGTTTATTTGATGGTCGTTAATGACGTCTTTAGCGGGCGGAGCTGAGCGGCGTGTGTTTATTTGATGGTCGTTAATGACGTCTTTAGAGGGCGGAGCTGAGCGACGTTTGTTTATTTGATGGTTGTTAATGACGTCTTTATAGGGCGGAGCTGAGCGGCGTTTGTTTATTTGATGGTGGTTAATGACGTCTTTATAGGGCGGAGCTGAGCGGCGTTTGTTTATTTGATGGTGGTTAATGACGTCTTTATAGGGCGGAGCTGAGCGGCGTTTGTTTATTTGATGGTTGTTAATGACGTCTTTAGAGGGCGGAGCTGAGCGGCGTGTGTTTATTTGATGGTTGTTAATGATGTCTTTAGAGGGCGGAGCTGAGCGGCGTTTGTTTATTTGATGGTCGTTAATGACGTCTTTAGAGGGCGGAGCTGAGCGGCGTTTGTTTATTTGATGGTCGTTAATGACGTCTTTAGAGGGCGGAACTGAGCGGCGTTTGTTTATTTGATGGTCGTTAATGACGTCTTTAGAGGGCGGAGCTGAGCGGCGTTTGTTTATTTGATGGTTGTTAATGACGTCTTTAGAGGGCGGAGCTGAGCGGCGTTTGTTTATTTGATGGTCGTTAATGACGTCTTTAGAGGGCGGAGCTGAGCGGAGTTTGTTTATTTGATGGTCGTTAATGACGTCTTTAGAGGGCGGAGCTGAGCGGCGTTTGTTTATTTGATGGTTGTTAATGACGTCTTTAGAGGGCGGAGCTGAGCGGCGTTTGTTTATTTGATGGTGGTTAATGACGTCTTTATAGGGCGGAGCTGAGCGGCGTTTGTTTATTTGATGGTTGTTAATGACGTCTTTAGAGGGCGGAGCTGAGCGGCGTGTGTTTATTTGATGGTCGTTAATGACGTCTTTAGAGGGCGGAGCTGAGCGGCATTTGTCGTTAATGTCGATGGTCGTTAATGACGTCTTTAAAGGGCGGAGCTGAGCGGCGTTTGTTTATTTGATGGTCGTTAATGACGTCTTTAGTGGGCGGAGCTGAGCGGCGTTTGTTTATTTGATGGTCGTTAATGACGTCTTTAGAGGGCGGAGCTGAGCGGCGTTTGTTTATTTGATGGTCGTTAATGACGTCTTTAGAGGGCGGAGCTGAGCGGCGTTTGTTTATTTGATGGTCGTTAATGACGTCTTTAGAGGGCGGAGCTGAGGGGCGTTTGTTTATTTGATGGTCGTTAATGACGTCTTTAGAGGGCGGAGCTGAGCGGCGTTTGTTTATTTGATGGTCGTTAATGACGTCTTTAGAGGGCGGAGCTGAGCTGCGTTTGTTTATTTGATGGTCGTTAATGACGTCTTTAGAGGGCGGAGCTGAGCGACGTTTGTTTATTTAATGGTCGTTAATGACGCCTTTAGAGGGCGGAGCTGAGCGGCGTTTGTTTATTTGATGGTTGTTAATGACGTCTTTAGACGGCGGAGCTGAGCGGCGTGTGTTTATTTGATGGTCGTTAATGACGGCTTTAGAGGGCGGAGCTGAGCGGCGTTTGTTTATTTGATGGTCGTTAATGACGTCTTTAGAGGGCGGAGCTGAGCAGCGTTTGTTTATTTGATGGTCGTTAATGACGTCTTTAGGGGGCGGAGCTGAGCGGCGTTTGTTTATTTGATGGTCGTTAATGACGTCTTTAGAGGGCGGAGCTGAGCGACGTTTGTTTATTTAATGGTCGTTAATGACGCCTTTAGAGGGCGGAGCTGAGCGGCGTTTGTTTATTTGATGGTTGTTAATGACGTCTTTAGAGGGCGGAGCTGAGCGGCGTGTGTTTATTTGATGGTTGTTAATGACGTCTTTAGAGGGCTGAGCTGAGCGGCGTTTGTTTATTTGATGCTTGTTAATGACGTATTTAGAGGGCGGAGCTGAGCGGCGTGTGTTTATTTGATGGTTGTTAATGACGTCTTTAGAGGGCGGAGCTGAGCGGCGTTTGTTTATTTGATGGTCGTTAATGACGTCCTTAGAGGGCGGAGCTGAGCGGCGTTTGTTTATTTGATGGTCGTTAATGATGTCTTTAGAGGGCGGAGCTGAGCGGGGTTTGTTTATTTGATGGTCGTTAATGACGTCTTTAGAGGGCGGAGCTGAGCGGCGTGTGTTTATTTGATGGTCGTTAATGACGTCTTTAGAGGGCGGAGCTGAGCGGCGTTTGTTTATTTGATGGTCGTTAATGACGTCTTTAGAGGGCGGAGCTGAACGGCGTTTGTTTATTTGATGGTCGTTAATGACGTCTTTAGAGGGTGGAGCTGAGCGGCGTTTGTTTATTTGATGGTCGTTAATGATGTCTTTAGAGGGCGGAGCTGAGCGGGGTTTGTTTATTTGATGGTCGTTAATGACGTCTTTAGAGGGCGGAGCTGAGCGGCGTGTGTTTATTTGATGGTCGTTAATGACGTCTTTAGAGGGCGGAGCTGAGCGGCGTTTGTTTATTTGATGGTTGTTAATGACGTCTTTAGAGGGCGGAGCTGAGCGGCGTTTGTTTATTTGATGGTCGTTAATGACGTCTTTATAGGGCGGAGCTGAGCGGCGTTTGTTTATTTGATGGTCGTTAATGACGTCTTTAGAGGGCGGAGCTGAGTGGTCGTTAATGACGTCTTTAGAGGGCGGAGCTGAGCGGCGTTTGTTTATTTGATGGTCGTTAATGACGTCTTTAGAGGGCGGAGCTGAACGGCGTTTGTTTATTTGATGGTCGTTAATGACGTCTTTAGAGGGCGGAGCTGAGTGACGTTTGTTTATTTGATGGTCGTTAATGACGTCTTTAGAGGGCGGAGCTGAGCGGCGTTTGTTTATTTGATGGTTGTTAATGACGTCTTTAGAGGGCGGAGCTGAGCGGCGTTTGTTTATTTGATGGTCGTTAATGACGTCTTTATAGGGTGGAGCTGAGCGGCGTTTGTTTATTTGATGGTTGTTAATGACGTCTTTAGAGGGCGGAGCTGAGTGGTCGTTAATGACGTCTTTAGAGGGCGGAGCTGAGCGACGTTTGTTTATTTAATGGTTGTTAATGACGTCTTTATAGGGCGGAGCTGAGCGGCGTGTGTTTATTTGATGGTTGTTAATGACGTCTTTAGAGGGCGGAGCTGAGCGGCGTTTGTTTATTTGATGGTCGTTAATGATGTCTTTAGAGGGCGGAGCTGAGCGGGGTTTGTTTATTTGATGGTCGTTAATGACGTCTTTAGAGGGCGGAGCTGAGCGGCGTGTGTTTATTTGATGGTCGTTAATGACGTCTTTAGAGGGCGGAGCTGAGCGGCGTTTGTTTATTTGATGGTCGTTAATGACGTCTTTAGAGGGCGGAGCTGAACGGCGTTTGTTTATTTGATGGTCGTTAATGACGTCTTTAGAGGGTGGAGCTGAGCGGCGTTTGTTTATTTGATGGTCGTTAATGATGTCTTTAGAGGGCGGAGCTGAGCGGGGTTTGTTTATTTGATGGTCGTTAATGACGTCTTTAGAGGGCGGAGCTGAGCGGCGTGTGTTTATTTGATGGTCGTTAATGACGTCTTTAGAGGGCGGAGCTGAGCGGCGTTTGTTTATTTGATGGTTGTTAATGACGTCTTTAGAGGGCGGAGCTGAGCGGCGTTTGTTTATTTGATGGTCGTTAATGACGTCTTTATAGGGCGGAGCTGAGCGGCGTTTGTTTATTTGATGGTTGTTAATGACGTCTTTAGAGGGCGGAGCTGAGTGGTCGTTAATGACGTCTTTAGAGGGCGGAGCTGAGCGGCGTTTGTTTATTTGATGGTCGTTAATGACGTCTTTAGAGGGCGGAGCTGAACGGCGTTTGTTTATTTGATGGTCGTTAATGACGTCTTTAGAGGGCGGAGCTGAGTGACGTTTGTTTATTTGATGGTCGTTAATGACGTCTTTAGAGGGCGGAGCTGAGCGGCGTTTGTTTATTTGATGGTTGTTAATGACGTCTTTAGAGGGCGGAGCTGAGCGGCGTTTGTTTATTTGATGGTCGTTAATGACGTCTTTATAGGGTGGAGCTGAGCGGCGTTTGTTTATTTGATGGTTGTTAATGACGTCTTTAGAGGGCGGAGCTGAGTGGTCGTTAATGACGTCTTTAGAGGGCGGAGCTGAGCGACGTTTGTTTATTTAATGGTTGTTAATGACGTCTTTATAGGGCGGAGCTGAGCGGCGTTTGTTTATTTGATGGTCGTTAATGACGTCTTTATAGGGCGGAGCTGAGCGGCGTTTGTTTATTTGATGGTGGTTAATGACGTCTTTAGAGGGCGGAGCTGAGCGGCGTGTGTTTATTTGATGGTGGTTAATGACGTCTTTATAGGGCGGAGCTGAGCGGCGTTTGTTTATTTGATGGTTGTTAATGACGTCTTTAGAGGGCGGAGCTGAGCGGCGTGTGTTTATTTGATGGTTGTTAATGACGTCTTTAGAGGGCGGAGCTGAGCGGCGTTTGTTTATTTGATGGTGGTTAATGACGTCTTTATAGGGCGGAGCTGAGCGGCGTTTGTTTATTTGATGGTTGTTAATGACGTCTTTATAGGGCGGAGCTGAGCGGCGTTTGTTTATTTGATGGTGGTTAATGACGTCTTTATTGGGCGGAGCTGAGCGGCGTTTGTTTATTTGATGGTGGTTAATGACGTCTTTATAGGGCGGAGCTGAGCGGCGTTTGTTTATTTGATGGTCGTTAATGACGTCTTTAGAGGGCGGAGCTGAGCGGCGTTTGTTTATTTGATGGTCGTTAATGACGTCTTTAGAGGGCGGAGCTGAGCGGCGTTTGTTTATTTGATGGTCGTTAATGACGTCTTTAGAGGGCGGAGCTGAGCGGCGTTTGTTTATTTGATGGTCGTTAATGACGTCTTTAGAGGGCGGAGCTGAGCGGCGTGTGTTTATTTGATGGTCGTTAATGACGTCTTTAGAGGGCGGAGCTGAGCGACGTTTGTTTATTTGATGGTCGTTAATGACGTCTTTAGCGGGCGGAGCTGAGCGGCGTGTGTTTATTTGATGGTCGTTAATGACGTCTTTAGAGGGCGGAGCTGAGCGACGTTTGTTTATTTGATGGTCGTTAATGACGTCTTTAGAGGGCGGAGCTGAGCGGCGTGTGTTTATTTGATGGTCGTTAATGACGTCTTTAGAGGGCGGAGCTGAGCGGCATTTGTCGTTAATGTCGATGGTCGTTAATGACGTCTTTAAAGGGCGGAGCTGAGCGGCGTTTGTTTATTTGATGGTCGTTAATGACGTCTTTAGTGGGCGGAGCTGAGCGGCGTTTGTTTATTTGATGGTCGTTAATGACGTCTTTAGAGGGCGGAGCTGAGCGGCGTTTGTTTATTTGATGGTCGTTAATGACGTCTTTAGAGGGCGGAGCTGAGCGGCGTTTGTTTATTTGATGGTCGTTAATGACGTCTTTAGAGGGCGGAGCTGAGCGGCGTTTGTTTATTTGATGGTCGTTAATGACGTCTTTAGAGGGCGGAGCTGAGGGGCGTTTGTTTATTTGATGGTCGTTAATGACGTCTTTAGAGGGCGGAGCTGAGCGGCGTTTGTTTATTTGATGGTCGTTAATGACGTCTTTAGAGGGCGGAGCTGAGCTGCGTTTGTTTATTTGATGGTCGTTAATGACGTCTTTAGAGGGCGGAGCTGAGCGACGTTTGTTTATTTAATGGTCGTTAATGACGCCTTTAGAGGGCGGAGCTGAGCGGCGTTTGTTTATTTGATGGTTGTTAATGACGTCTTTAGACGGCGGAGCTGAGCGGCGTGTGTTTATTTGATGGTCGTTAATGACGTCTTTAGAGGGCGGAGCTGAGCGGCGTTTGTTTATTTGATGGTCGTTAATGACGTCTTTAGAGGGCGGAGCTGAGCGGCGTTTGTTTATTTGATGGTCGTTAATGATGTCTTTAGAGGGCGGAGCTGAGCGGGGTTTGTTTATTTGATGGTCGTTAATGACGTCTTTAGATGGCGGAGCTGAGCGGCGTGTGTTTATTTGATGGTTGTTAATGACGTCTTTAGAAGGCGGAGCTGAGCGGCGTTTGTTTATTTGATGGTCGTTAATGACGTCTTTAGAGGGCGGAGCTGAACGGCGTTTGTTTATTTGATGGTCGTTAATGACGTCTTTAGAGGGCGGAGCTGAGCGGCGTTTGTTTATTTGATGGTCGTTAATGATGTCTTTAGAGGGCGGAGCTGAGCGGGGTTTGTTTATTTGATGGTCGTTAATGACGTCTTTAGAGGGCGGAGCTGAGCGGCGTGTGTTTATTTGATGGTTGTTAATGACGTCTTTAGAGGGCGGAGCTGAGCGGCGTTTGTTTATTTGATGGTTGTTAATGACGTCTTTAGAGGGCGGAGCTGAACGGCGTTTGTTTATTTGATGGTCGTTAATGACGTCTTTAGAGGGCGGAGCTGAGCTGCGTTTGTTTATTTGATGGTCGTTAATGACGTCTTTAGAGGGCGGAGCTGAGCGACGTTTGTTTATTTAATGGTCGTTAATGAGGCCTTTAGAGGGCGGAGCTGAGCGGCGTTTGTTTATTTGATGGTTGTTAATGACGTCTTTAGAGGGCGGAGCTGAGCGGCGTGTGTTTATTTGATGGTTGTTAATGACGTCTTTAGAGGGCGGAGCTGAGCGGCGTTTGTTTATTTGATGCTTGTTAATGACGTATTTAGAGGGCGGAGCTGAGCGGCGTGTGTTTATTTGATGGTTGTTAATGACGTCTTTAGAGGGCGGAGCTGAGCGGCGTTTGTTTATTTGATGGTCGTTAATGACGTCTTTAGAGGGCGGAGCTGAGCGGCGTTTGTTTATTTGATGGTCGTTAATGATGTCTTTAGAGGGCGGAGCTGAGCGGGGTTTGTTTATTTGATGGTCGTTAATGACGTCTTTAGAGGGCGGAGCTGAGCGGCGTGTGTTTATTTGATGGTTGTTAATGACGTCTTTAGAGGGCGGAGCTGAGCGGCGTTTGTTTATTTGATGGTCGTTAATGACGTCTTTAGAGGGCGGAGCTGAACGGCGTTTGTTTATTTGATGGTCGTTAATGACGTCTTTAGAGGGCGGAGCTGAGCGGCGTTTGTTTATTTGATGGTCGTTAATGATGTCTTTAGAGGGCGGAGCTGAGCGGGGTTTGTTTATTTGATGGTCGTTAATGACGTCTTTAGAGGGCGGAGCTGAGCGGCGTGTGTTTATTTGATGGTCGTTAATGACGTCTTTAGAGGGCGGAGCTGAGCGGCGTTTGTTTATTTGATGGTCGTTAATGACGTCTTTAGAGGGCGGAGCTGAGTGACGTTTGTTTATTTGATGGTTGTTAATGACGTCTTTAGAGGGCGGAGCTGAGCGGCGTTTGTTTATTTGATGGTTGTTAATGACGTCTTTAGAGGGCGGAGCTGAGCGGCGTTTGTTTATTTGATGGTCGTTAATGACGTCTTTATAGGGCGGAGCTGAGCGGCGTTTGTTTATTTGATGGTTGTTAATGACGTCTTTAGAGGGCGGAGCTGAGTGGTCGTTAATGACGTCTTTAGAGGGCGGAGCTGAGCGACGTTTGTTTATTTAATGGTTGTTAATGACGTCTTTTTAGGGCGGAGCTGAGCGGCGTTTGTTTATTTGATGGTCGTTAATGACGTCTTTATAGGGCGGAGCTGAGCGGCGTTTGTTTATTTGATGGTGGTTAATGACGTCTTTAGAGGGCGGAGCTGAGCGGCGTGTGTTCATTTGATGGTGGTTAATGACGTCTTTATAGGGCGGAGCTGAGCGGCGTTTGTTTATTTGATGGTTGTTAATGACGTCTTTAGAGGGCGGAGCTGAGCGGCGTTTGTTTATTTGATGGTGGTTAATGACGTCTTTATAGGGCGGAGCTGAGCGGCGTTTGTTTATTTGATGGTTGTTAATGACGTCTTTATAGGGCGGAGCTGAGCGGCGTTTGTTTATTTGATGGTGGTTAATGACGTCTTTATAGGGCGGAGCTGAGCGGCGTTTGTTTATTTGATGGTTGTTAATGACGTCTTTAGAGGGCGGAGCTGAGCGGCGTGTGTTTATTTGATGGTTGTTAATGACGTCTTTAGAGGGCGGAGCTGAGCGGCGTTTGTTTATTTGATGGTCGTTAATGACGTCTTTAGAGGGCGGAGCTGAGCGGCGTTTGTTTATTTGATGGTCGTTAATGACGTCTTTAGAGGGCGGAGCTGAGGGGCGTTTGTTTATTTGATGGTCGTTAATGACGTCTTTAGAGGGCGGAGCTGAGCGGCGTTTGTTTATTTGATGGTCGTTAATGACGTCTTTAGAGGGCGGAGCTGAGCGGCGTTTGTTTATTTGATGGTCGTTAATGACGTCTTTAGAGGGCGGAGCTGAGCGGCGTGTGTTTATTTGATGGTCGTTAATGACGTCTTTAGAGGGCGGAGCTGAGCGGCGTGTGTTTATTTGATGGTCGTTAATGACGTCTTTAGAGGGCGGAGCTGAGCGACGTTTGTTTATTTGATGGTCGTTAATGACGTCTTTAGAGGGCGGAGCTGAGCGGCGTGTGTTTATTTGATGGTGGTTAATGACGTCTTTATAGGGCGGAGCTGAGCGGCGTTTGTTTATTTGATGGTTGTTAATGACGTCTTTAGAGGGCGGAGCTGAGCGGCGTTTGTTTATTTGATGGTCGTTAATGACGTCTTTAGAGGGCGGAGCTGAGCGGCGTTTGTTTATTTGATGGTCGTTAATGACGTCTTTAGAGGGCGGAGCTGAGCGGCGTTTGTTTATTTGATGGTCGTTAATGACGTCTTTATAGGGCGGAGCTGAGCGGCGTTTGTTTATTTGATGGTCGTTAATGACGTCTTTATAGGGCGGAGCTGAGCGGCATTTGTTTATTTGATGGTCGTTAATGACGTCTTTAGAGGGCGGAGCTGAGCGGCGTGTGTTTATTTGATGGTCGTTAATGACGTCTTTAGAGGGCGGAGCTGAGCGGCGTGTGTTTATTTGATGGTCGTTAATGACGTCTTTAGAGGCCGGAGCTGAGCGACGTTTGTTTATTTGATGGTCGTTAATGACGTCTTTAGAGGGCGGAGCTGAGCGGCGTTTGTTTATTTGATGGTCGTTAATGACGTCTTTAGAGGGCGGAGCTGAGCGGCGTTTGTTTATTTGATGGTCGTTAATGACGTCTTTATAGGGCGGAGCTGAGCGGCGTTTGTTTATTTGATGGTGGTTAATGACGTCTTTAGAGGGCGGAGCTGAGCGGCGTGTGTTTATTTGATGGTGGTTAATGACGTCTTTATAGGGCGGAGCTGAGCGGCGTTTGTTTATTTGATGGTTGTTAATGACGTCTTTAGAGGGCGGAGCTGAGCGGCGTTTGTTTATTTGATGGTGGTTAATGACGTCTTTATAGGGCGGAGCTGAGCGGCGTTTGTTTATTTGATGGTTGTTAATGACGTCTTTATAGGGCGGAGCTGAGCGGCGTTTGTTTATTTGATGGTGGTTAATGACGTTTTTATAGGGCGGAGCTGAGCGGCGTTTGTTTATTTGATGGTGTTAATGACGTCTTTAGAGAGCGGAGCTGAGCGGCGTTTGTTTATTTGATGGTGGTTAATGACGTCTTTATAGGGCGGAGCTGAGCGGCGTTTGTTTATTTGATGGTTGTTAATGACGTCTTTAGAGGGCGGAGCTGAGCGGCGTGTGTTTATTTGATGGTTGTTAATGACGTCTTTAGAGGGCGGAGCTGAGCGGCGTTTGTTTATTTGATGGTCGTTAATGACGTCTTTAGAGGGCGGAGCTGAGCGGCGTTTGTTTATTTGATGGTCGTTAATGACGTCTTTAGAGGGCGGAGCTGAGCGGCGTTTGTTTATTTGATGGTCGTTAATGACGTCTTTAGAGGGCGGAGCTGAGCGGCGTTTGTTTATTTGATGGTCGTTAATGACGTCTTTAGAGGGCGGAGCTGAGCGGCGTTTGTTTATTTGATGGTTGTTAATGACGTCTTTAGAGGGCGGAGCTGAGCGGCGTTTGTTTATTTGATGGTCGTTAATGACGTCTTTAGAGGGCGGAGCGTTTGTTTATTTGATGCTTGTTAATGACGTCTTTAGAGGGCGGAGCTGAGCGGCGTTTGTTTATTTGATGGTCGTTAATGACGTCTTTAGAGGGCGGAGCTGAGTGACGTTTGTTTATTTGATGGTGGTTAATGACGTCTTTAGAGGGCGGAGCTGAGCGGCGTTTGTTTATTTGATGGTCGTTAATGACGTCTTTAGAGGGCGGAGCTGAGCGGCATTTGTTTATTTGATGGTTGTTAATGACGTCTTTAGAGGGCGGAGCTGAGCGGCGTTTGTTTATTTGATGGTCGTTAATGACGTCTTTAGAGGGCGGAGCTGAGCGGCGTTTGTTTATTTGATGGTCGTTAATGACGTCTTTAGAGGGCGGAGCTGAGCGGCGTTTGTTTATTTGATGGTCGTTAATGACGTCTTTAGAGGGCGGAGCTGAGCGGCGTTTGTTTATTTGATGGTCGTTAATGACGTCTTTAGAGGGCGGAGCTGAGCGGCGTGTGTTTATTTGATGGTCGGTAATGACGTCTTTAGAGGGCGGAGCTGAGCGGCGTGTGTTTATTTGATGGTCGGTAATGATATCTTTAGAGGGCGGAGCTGAGCTGTGTAGTTTTCCAGGTGAGCACTATTATATCACCACTACGAGCTCCAGTATTGACACTTCATTGGTCTGTTGATATTATGAATAGCTTGTTATCAGGATTTCTATGGTATCACCTCCTCAGTGTGCCGAGAAAGCTCTAGCCAGCAGGTCATCACCGGTCCAGCTGTTTCTCTGACCCTTATTAAGATATACAGTGTCTCGGTCCGTGACTGCTCTTGGTCCATAAAGTCAAAGGTTAAGAGTAGTAAAGTGAGTCCTCGTGCTCACCCTGACCCTTACCCTGACCCTTACCCTGACCCCTGCTGAAAATCAATCTTACTGCTGACCAATAGCAAAGGTCAAATTATGAGTGACGGCAGTAAAATTACGCCACGTTTGACCATTTTGGTCTCAGATGCCTAAATGTAGCACTTACGGAAACACCTCACCAGACGGGGGCCTGCTCTTCTTTAGGCTGGAGACTTTCTAGCCACTCCTGCAGCTCCTCTGTACGAGGCAAGTAGGCATGCTTACAGACTGACAGATGTTGCCATGGTTACATTGTTCACTTTGGACTGAGTAGCCCTTTGAAGTATTGCTTATGAGAGGATGTTTGTTGAACGAGTAGTTTGCAAAAAAAAAACTACAGAATTGTTATTACTGAAGAAAATGCAGAGTGACTGCGCAGGTTAAGCAGTTCTCAGGTGGTTGCTAGGGTGCTATTATAATATTTTAGGTAGTTGATAAGTTGAAAAGGTGTTGATAAGTGGCTGCTATGGTGACCCAGATGGTTGCTAGGGAACTGGCAAGTGTTTACTATGATACTTTAGGTGGTTGGAAAGGTGTTGATAAGTGGTTGCTATGGTGACCCAGGTGGTTGCTAAGGAACTGACGAGTGTTTACTATGATACTTTAGGTGTTTGGAAAGGTGTGGATAAGTGGTTGCTATGGTGACCCAGGTGGTTGCTAGGGAACTGGTGAGTGTTTACAATGATACTTTAGGTGTTTGGAAAGGTGTTGATAAGTGGTTGCTATGGTGACCCAGGTGGTTGCCAGGGAACTGCAAGCTGGGCTTAAAACCTTTGAACCCCATTCATTCCTATGGAAAAAAAAAAGTTTGTCATTTAATGATGATTGTAGAATAACCATCAAAAAGCTGCACACAAGCCCACCTTAGTGTTAGCAGCCACCTGGAACACCAAATTCTTTACATAACTTGCTTCCGTAATGCTCTTTGACTATACTGACCTGCTCAGAGCGAGAAAGGACGAGACGAGGCTGGTGTCTGAAAGTCATAAGCAGTAAGGAAGGAAGAGCAGAAGTAGTTCAGAGCGAGAAGGTTCAGACTGGACCTGAACATGTTTCACGCTCACGTCTGTGATCTCTCCAGCTCCTTGGGGACTCTCTGCAGTGTGCACACTAACTCACCTTTCAGGAGGACAGCAAAGCTCAGGATTCCACTGCTGCAAAGCCCAGGTGACCTACAGGACGGGAATGGTGATCATCATCATGGTGATCATCATACATTCATCCCATATTTTCCTTGTCCACTTATTTCCATGTGGGTTTACATACCAAATCAATCCTAAATCAATTTTACATAATGAACCTCTTTTCATGCGCGACGATTCAATAGGCTGACAGCAATATGAATGGGTGGAGCTAAACCGCTGTAGCTGAACGGTGGAGCTAAACCGCTGTAGCTGAACGGTGGAGCTAAACCGCTGTAGCTGAACGGTGGAGCTAAACTGCTGTAGCTGAATGGGTGGAGCTAAACCACTGCAGCTGAATGGGTGGAGCTAAACCGCTGTAGCTGAATGGTGGAGCTAAACCGCTGCAGCTGAACGGGTGGAGCTAAACCACTGTAGCTGGATGGGTGGAGCTAAACCGCTGTAGCTGAACGGTGGAGCTAAATCGCTGTAGCTGAACGGTGGAGCTAAACTGCTGTAGCTGAATGGGTGGAGCTAAACCACTGCAGCTGAATGGGTGGAGCTAAACCGCTGTAGCTGAATGGTGGAGCTAAACCGCTGCAGCTGAACGGGTGGAGCTAAACCACTGTAGCTGGATGGGTGGAGCTAAACCGCTGTAGCTGAACGGTGGAGCTAAACCGTTGCAGCTGAACGGTGGAGCTAAACCGCTGTAGCTGGATGGGTGGAGCTAAACCACTGCAGCTGAATGGGTGGAGCTAAACCACTGTAGCTGAACAGTGGAGCTAAACCGCTGCAGCTGAACGGGTGGAGCTAAACCGCTGTAGCTGGATGGGTGGAGCTAAACCGCTGTAGCTGAACGGGTGGAGCTAAATTGCTGTAGCTGAACAGGTGGAGCTAAACCGCTGTAGCTGAACGGGTGGAGCTAATCCGCTGTAGCTAGACGGGTGGAGCTAATCCGCTGTAGCTGGACGGGTGGAGCTAAACCGCTGTAGCTGAATGGGTGGAGCTAAAACACTGTAGCTGAATGGGTGGAGCTAACCTGCTGTAGCTGGACGGGTGGAGCTAAACCGCTGTAGCTGAATGGGTGGAGCTAAACCGCTGTAGCTGAATGGGTGGAGCTAACCTGCTGTAGCTGGACGGGTGGAGCTGGCCTGTATTTGATGAAGTTTGCAGTGTCTTCCAGTATTAAATCCTAATTGTTCCTGAGAAAATATTTGCGCTAATATTAATGACACTGCTATGTTGGGAATAAAGCCAGCGGCCCCGCCCACTTTCTCCCATGCCGTAACGTCAGCGCTCAGAGCTTTCCGGTGTTTAAAGCTCCTTTTAGTTTCTCCTTCTAACAAGAAATCTGTCAAATCCCTGTTTAGAAGCTGCCCTTCACGCCAGGCAGGAGGCTTTGATGAACGTGAAGCCGAGTCTGAAGATAAACATACAGACAGAATTAACACACAGCTGCTTTATCACAACCCCGGCCGTCGCAGGGAGCTTCTCCGGCTGACTTCAGAGGAAAATATTCAAATTCGGGACATATAGATACACTGGAATGTCTGAGTAATGTGCCTTTCCCAGCGAATCGCGGCCAGTGATGGGAAACAGCTAAGCTCTGATCCCGAGGGACTTCTACAGTTGGACAGATAAAGTAATAGCCAAGCAAACAGATCCCGTGATAAGAGATAAGGAGTGGAGGACAGCAGTGCTGATGGATGGGGCAATCCCCAGCGACGCCAGCACCGGAGAGGGGGAACGAGAGAAGTGCCGGAGAAATATTATCCGCGGAAAATGGAGTCTTACACTCTTATACACACACATACCAATCAGCCCCAACATTAAAACCATGTCTCAACCCTCACTGTCCATCTTATCAGCTCCACTGACCACCTAGGTCCACTCTGTAGATCTACAGCTACAGACTGTAGTCCATCTGCTTCTCTGATACTCTGTTACCCTGTTCTTCAGTGGTCAGGACCCCCATGGACCCTCACAGAGCAGGTACCGTTTGGGTGGTGGGTCATTCTCAGCACAGCAGTGACACTGACGTGGTGGTGGAGTTTTAGTGCTGTGCTGGTTCGAGCGGATCACTGAGAATAGTCCACCAACCTATGACCACTGATGAAGGACTAGAGGATGACCAACACAAACTGTGCAGCAGCAGATGAGCTGTCGTCTCTGACTTTACATCTACAAGGTGGACCGACAAGCTAGGAGTGTCTAATAGAGTGGACAGTGAGTGGACACAGTGTTTAAAAGCTCCAGCAGCACTGCTGTGTCTGATCCACTCAGACCAGCACAACACACACTAACACACCACCACCATGCTGAGAATGACCCACCACCCCAATAGTACCTGCTCTGTGGGGGTCGATGGGGGTCCTACGGCCTTAAGATAACGCTATCACCACATTCCACCATAAGAACATCATACCAGCAGCGAGACATGGTGGTGGTAGTGTGGCTGCTTTGCTGCTGCAGGGCCTGGATGACCTGTCATAACTGATGGAACCATGAATTCGGGTCTCTGTCAGAAACTCCTGAAGGAGAACGTCTGCCCATCGTCTGCCCATGCCGATCCAACGAACACACGAACACGTCCACCTCTGAACGGCTCACAAGAACCAAAGCTGAGGTTTTAGAGCGGCCGAGTCAAAGTCCTGTCCTGAATCCCTTTGAGATGCTGTGCTCGAAAACCCCTGTGGGAGTGGACAGAGTCGGGGGGCGAGGAGGACAGGCCCTCTGGTTGAAGGGAAAACTTTATTTGGACTTTTGTAGCATTTTGATGGGCTTGATAAGAAAACGGCTGGAGGCGTGACCTTTCAAAATTGCTTTACACACATACACACACACACACAAACATTTTTATTTTGTTATATATTTATTTATTTAATTTAAACATTATGGATGAATTGAATAATCCTCAAAAGTGCTCATACTAATAATAATATAGTCTAAAATTACGTGCTTAATAGGTTCTAATAGTAACATTACATCCATTGTATATATCAATACCAATACACTATATCCATAATATATTATAACTCCATTGATAGAATGTATCAATACTAATAACAGTGATACTTTGCGCTAATACTAATATCACACACAAAATATGTAGGAATAACAACGTTATATATTTAATATATGCCAATGATCCACCCATAGTATGTACCTATACCAGCATTATACCAACATTACATGCGCAACATCTTTAAATCCCAGGCGTGTTGCACAGTAAGGCTTATTATTTAGTAGCTTCAATGCAAACTCCCTGAGCTGTTCTTAGGTTATAGAAGTGTGTAATCAATCTGGTTCCATCGGTGGTCCTTGGGCATTTAAGGGGTTAATATGCCATAATGCCAGTACTATGTAATAAATGTCTACAGCTATTAATGCCGTTTTCATAGCATGCCCTAATGCCACTACTTTATGCCTTAGATGTATTAATATAAATTTTACACACACAGTCTGTATTAATGCTCCATTGGACAGTATGTACTAATCAACATTATATGCTTATCCACTTTAAATCCTAGGCTTATTATATACTAAGGCATATTATTCAGTAAATCCATAGGTGACAGTGCAAACTGCCTGAGCTATTCTTAGGTTATAGAAGTGTGTAATCAATCGTTGGTCCCATTGGTGGTCCTTGGGCATGTAAGGGGTTAATATGCCATAATATCAATACTACATAATCAATTTCTACTGCTATTAGTACCACATACCACATATATACCATGCAATAATTCTAATACTATGTGCCTTAGATGTATTAATATAAATTTTACACCCACAGTCTGTATTGATGCTCCATTGCACAGTATGTACTAATCAACATTATATGCTTATCCACTTTAAATCCCAGGCTTATTATATACTACGGCTTATTATTCAGTAAATCCATAGGTGACGGTGCAAACTCCCTGAGCTGTTCTTAGGTTCTAGTAGTGTGTAATCAAACCTTGGGCACACTGGTGGTCCGTGGCCATGTAAGGGGTTAATACGCCCTAATTCCAGTCAATGTCTACTGCTGTTAATGCCACATTCATAGCGTGCACTAATTCCACGAATATGTGGCTTCAGTGTAATGATGTTAATCTTGTGCCCACAGTCTGTAGTAATACCCCATTGACAGAATGTGCTAATACTAACAGCGTATTGACCTGAGCTTAGCGTGAGGGGCTCGTGGAGAACACAGCAGGGTGTGTATGTGTGCGTTGCAGCACTACAGGCTTGTATTCTGCAGTTCGCCCGCTTGGGGGCACTCTAAGACCGCGGACAAGGCCCCGGCGGCCGATTATGTCACCACGCGAGGAGGAGCCTGATTTAAATCCACAGCAGAGGAGAATTACGATCAATCAAAGCTAACACACACCCGCCTGGTTTCAAGGCAGTGCGTTAGAGTGGGGGAGGGGGTCACCGGGGAAATTATATGATGTGTTCGTTAGAGAGGGAGGGAGTGTGTGTGTGTGTGTGTGTGTGTGTGTGTGTGTGTGTGTGTGTGTGTGTGAAGTCTCGGCGGAATACCTCTTACCCGCCTCTCATCCGCCCGCATTACACACCGCATCATATAGGCGCCGCTTTAAAGCGGTGGTTTTGGTGAAAAAACACATTAACACTGCCCCCCCCCCCCCCCCCCACCAACACCCCTCCCCCGCTCCCCACCCCCCACAAGCCTTACCACCAAATCAGCCGAGACGCAATCGGCGTCTGAAGTTTGCTCCTTTAGTTTTGGCCCCGGAGCTGCGAGGCTAATGTCGCTAACAGGTAATGGAAGCTTATGTACACCGGTTAGCGTGGCCGCTCGTTGGTCTGCGGCAGGCTTGATTACGTGGCTTCCAGCTCGCTGCTCTCTCCAAACCCAAGGAGCCAACTTCGTAAGTCAGACGCGTCGCCGCTAATCAACCTCGTCGGCGCCAACGGGGGGAAAACTGTGCAAATTCGATTCCGGCGCTTTAAGGCAAACCTTGCTGGGAATTTTGCCACCAGCTCGTCACCGACGGAAGCGGGACGCTCACATTTAGATTCACATTTAGATCACTGCGGATGTGTTTCTTTGGTTTGGCGACCCAGCGCCCTTGGGGGGGTGGGAGTGATTCAGCGACGGAGGGGGGGGCGCGTGGGTGTGATGGGGGGTCACGTGGGTACCCTGAGTGTGTGAGCCACACAGAGGCTCCAACCTCTCACACATGCGAGGGCTCTTTGTGAGACGTGTGGATTCTCGACGTCTTCGTAGCTCCGTGTTGATCCAGCGTCGCATGATTAGTCATTACATTACAGTCAATAGTAGCAGAGACGAGACGCTGGAACCTCTGCAGGGCTCTCTGCTCTCCTTCAGGGCTCTGGGTTCATGGCTCAGACGCGGCTCATGCCACCACAGCGTTAGCCGGCCTCGGCCCTGTGTCCTATAGCAGCGCCGCTGCTGCGCGGTAGCCACCTGACGTGGACGGAATTGTCTGTATAATTACACCACCTGTTAGTCTGGTACTAACATTAGATCCCATTTGCATGGTAGAGCTAAACGCTGGATGGGGCTTTGCATTATTTCCCAATCTAAACGTTGCTAAAATCAGCACAATCCAGCGTGACGGCAATGCTAAACCAGTCTCAACTGGTCTAGTGCTGGACTGACGCCAGCCATACTGTCACGCTTGGCTCCTCCCACCCCCCCCATGTGCTTTTTGTTTTGGTTTTCACAATCCCGCCCCCGTTCGCTGCTGTTGGAAGAAAACCTCGTATCTCCAAAATGGCAACTTTACAGGAGAAGGAAAAAACGCACTGCACTTTTAATGGAAGTCAATGGAACCGGATGTCTTTCCAAGTACTTTTGGACCATTTCTGTTGGTCCGTTTTCCATGAAATTCACACACAATGTGAAGAGCAACGGGCCGTTCCAAATTATGGCAAAAACTGAAAAACGAGGATAGAAGGTATACATAGCAGGCTTGATGTGTGACCATATATGCCGCATTCATAGTGAAAGGCATCAGCTATTATTAGGTTATGAGCTATTTTGTAGCTAGCACGGACTATGGGGGCAGTTGTGGGACCCTAGGTTCGGGAACTGGCCCTGTAACCGGAAGGTTGCCGGTTTGATCCCCAGTGCCGACAGTCCGTGACTGAGGTGTCCTTGAGCAAGACACCTAACCCCCAACTGCTCCCCGGGCGCTGCGGATAGGGCTGCCCACCGCTCCGGGCAAGTGTGCTCACTGCCCCCTAGTGTGTATGTGGTGTTCCACTTCATGGATGGGTTAAATGCGGAGGTGGAATTTCCCCGTTTGTGGGACTAATAAAGTATCCGTTAAAAACACACAGGACTATCAACATTTGCCTCTCTAGGACTGAAGATGCCTAATTAGTAGCAACATGGCAGAAACAGCAGCCAGTCAATGATAACGGTGGCGGTATCATGGTCGAAGTAATAGGCAGCCTGAGTGGGTCAGCCATATAACATGTTATATATCACAGTGGCAAGGATTCTAATGGGTCGGCAGATCTTCTGGAACTGATTTCAGATGCATCTGAGGGTTTCCTAATGCTGTCGGAAGAAAGACCTCGTATCTCCACTTTTGTAGTTTTTCAGCTTTTGACGTCCGTGAAAAACGCATGTTACTCTTTACATTGTGTGTAAATTTCATGACGAATAGACTAAAGGAAACGGCCCAAAATGACCTGGAAAGACGTCCGGTTCCATTGACTTGCATTAACAGTAAAGCAGGTTTTTTCCTTCTCCTGTAAAGTCACCGTTTCGGAGATACGAGGCTTTCTTATGAAACCTAATGAACTGAGCTGTGCCACCGGTTTAGGCCAAGACCCCCAGTCTAACGCTACGTCTGGATGTTGTTGAAGATCTAAAGGACGCAGGATGAAGCGGACGGCAGGGGATGTTTTCATACAGGTCGTTAGCATTTGTTCCTCTCGGAGGAACAAAGCGCTTCATGATGAGCAAAGATGGAGGAAAATCTATAATAATAAACAGCCATGTTTTTCCGAGCTTCTGCGTCTTACATCACCGGTTGGCCCTCAAGCTGTGACAGGGAGCCACCAATCTCGCCACTGGCAAGATCGCTTCACTCCTCTCCCCCGAAATGTATGGCAGTTTAACACCTTTCTCTCTCTCTCTCGCCCGTGCACACAAACGCATGCGTTCACCCACACTCCACATTTATTCTCTCTCTCTGCAGCACTAACAGCCAGCCTCAGTGTCCAGACGCCCAGGTCAGTCCCAGCAGACTCAGTGCGTGTGTTCGGGAAGGAGGTCAGTGAACAAAATCAGCCACTCTAATGCTTAAATCTGTGGAGGAGAAGTGGCCACTACTGTCACAGTCACACTGCTCACCGTCGCCTTCACACGAATTACATTACACGGCTGGGCTTCACTGTGTTTACAGAACGGAGCCATTTATCACTGTATGTGCTGCATAACAACAGAACAATGCTGGAATACTCACAGGGAATAATGAGAACAGCCCAATACTGGAATACTTACAGGGAATAATGAGAACAGCCCAATACTGTAATACTTATAGTGATAAATGAGAACAGGCCGATACTGTAATACTTACAGTGTTAAATGAGAACAGCCCAATACTGTAATACTTATAGTGAATAATGAGAACAGCCCAATACTGTAATACTTACAGGGAATAATGAGAACAGCCCAATACTGGAATACTTACAGGGAATAATGAGAACAGCCCAATACTGTAATACTTACAGGGAATAATGAGAACAGCCCAATACTGGAATACTTACAGGGAATAATGAGAACAGCCCAATACTGGAATACTTACAGGGAATAATGAGAACAGCCCAATACTGTAATACTTATAGTGATAAATGAGAACAGCCCAATACTGTAATACTTACAGTGATAAATGAGAACAGCCCAATACTGTAATACTTACAGGGAATAATGAGAACAGCCCAATACTGGAATACTTACAGGGAATAAGGAGAACAGCCCAATACTGTAATACGTACAGTGAATAATGAGAACAGCCCAATACTGTAATACTTACAGGGAATAATGAGAACAGCCCAATACTGTAATACGTATAGTGATAAATGAGAACAGCCCAATACTGTAATACTTACAGTGATAAATGAGAACAGCCCAATACTGTAATACTTATAGTGATAAATGAGAACAGCCCAATACTGTAATACTTATAGTGATAAATGAGAACAGCCCAATACTGGAATTCCTTCAGGGAATAATGAGAACAGCCCAATACTGGAATACTTATAGTGATAAATGAGAACAGCCCAATACTGTAATACTTACAGGGAATAATGAGAACACCCCAATACTCTAATACTTAGAAGGATTAATGAGAACAGCCCAATACTGTAATACTTACAGTGAATAATGAGAACAGCCCAATACTGTAATACTTACAGGGAATAATGAGAACAGCCCAATACTCTAATACTTAGAAGGATTAATGAGAACAGCCCAATACTGTAATACTTACAGTGAATAATGAGAACAGCCCAATACTGTAATACTTATAGTGAATAATGAGAACAGCCCAATACTGTAATACTTACAGGGAATAATGAGAACAGCCCAATACTGGAATACTTACAGGGAATAATGAGAACAGCCCAATACTGTAATACTTATAGTGATAAATGAGAACAGCCCAATACTGTAATACTTATAGTGATAAATGAGAACAGCCCAATACTGTAATACTTACAGGGAATAATGAGAACAGCCCAATACTGTAATACTTACAGGGAAAAATGAGAACAGCCCGATACTGTAATACTTATAGTGATAAATGAGAACAGCCCAATACTGTAATACTTAAAGGGAATAATGAGAACAGCCCAATACTGTAATACTTACAGGGAATAATGAGAACAGCCCAATACTGGAATACTTACAGGGAATAATGAGAACAGCCCAATACTGTAATACTTACAGGGAATAATGAGAACAGCCCAATACTGTAATACTTATAGTGATAAATGAGAACAGCCCAATACTGGAATACTTACAGGGAATAATGAGAACAGCCCAATACTGTAATACTTACAGGGAATAATGAGAACAGCCCGATACTGTAATACTTATAGTGATAAATGAGAACAGCCCAATACTGTAATACTTAAAGGGAATAATGAGAACAGCCCAATACTGGAATACTTACAGGGAATAATGAGAACAGCCCAATACTGTAATACTTATAGTGATAAATGAGAACAGCCCAATACTGTAATACTTACAGTGATAAATGAGAACAGCCCAATACTGTAATACTTACAGGGAATAATGAGAACAGCCCAATACTGGAATACTTACAGGGAATAATGAGAACAGCCCAATACTGTAATACGTACAGTGAATAATGAGAACAGCCCAATACTGTAATACTTACAGGGAATAATGAGAACAGCCCAATACTGTAATACGTATAGTGATAAATGAGAACAGCCCAATACTGTAATACTTACAGTGATAAATGAGAACAGCCCAATACTGTAATACTTATAGTGATAAATGAGAACAGCCCAATACTGTAATACTTATAGTGATAAATGAGAACAGCCCAATACTGGAATACTTACAGGGAATAATGAGAACAGCCCAATACTGGAATACTTATAGTGATAAATGAGAACAGCCCAATACTGTAATACTTACAGGGAATAATGAGAACACCCCAATACTCTAATACTTAGAAGGATTAATGAGAACAGCCCAATACTGTAATACTTACAGTGAATAATGAGAACAGCCCAATACTGTAATACTTACAGGGAATAATGAGAACACCCCAATACTCTAATACTTAGAAGGATTAATGAGAACAGCCCAATACTGTAATACTTACAGTGAATAATGAGAACAGCCCAATACTGTAATACTTATAGTGAATAATGAGAACAGCCCAATACTGTAATACTTACAGGGAAAAATGAGAACAGCCCGATACTGTAATACTTATAGTGATAAATGAGAACAGCCCAATACTGTAATACTTAAAGGGAATAATGAGAACAGCCCAATACTGTAATACTTACAGGGAATAATGAGAACAGCCCAATACTGGAATACTTACAGGGAATAATGAGAACAGCCCAATACTGTAATACTTACAGGGAATAATGAGAACAGCCCAATACTGTAATACTTATAGTGATAAATGAGAACAGCCCAATACTGTAATACTTACAGGGAATAATGAGAACAGCCCAATACTGTAATACTTACAGGGAATAATGAGAACAGCCCGATACTGTAATACTTATAGTGATAAATGAGAACAGCCCAATACTGTAATACTTAAAGGGAATAATGAGAACAGCCCAATACTGGAATACTTACAGGGAATAATGAGAACAGCCCAATACTGTAATACTTATAGTGATAAATGAGAACAGCCCAATACTGTAATACTTACAGTGATAAATGAGAACAGCCCAATACTGTAATACTTACAGGGAATAATGAGAACAGCCCAATACTGGAATACTTACAGGGAATAATGAGAACAGCCCAATACTGTAATACGTACAGTGAATAATGAGAACAGCCCAATACTGTAATACTTACAGGGAATAATGAGAACAGCCCAATACTGTAATACGTATAGTGATAAATGAGAACAGCCCAATACTGTAATACTTACAGTGATAAATGAGAACAGCCCAATACTGTAATACTTATAGTGATAAATGAGAACAGCCCAATACTGTAATACTTATAGTGATAAATGAGAACAGCCCAATACTGGAATACTTACAGGGAATAATGAGAACAGCCCAATACTGGAATACTTATAGTGATAAATGAGAACAGCCCAATACTGTAATACTTACAGGGAATAATGAGAACACCCCAATACTCTAATACTTAGAAGGATTAATGAGAACAGCCCAATACTGTAATACTTACAGTGAATAATGAGAACAGCCCAATACTGTAATACTTACAGGGAATAATGAGAACACCCCAATACTCTAATACTTAGAAGGATTAATGAGAACAGCCCAATACTGTAATACTTACAGTGAATAATGAGAACAGCCCAATACTGTAATACTTATAGTGAATAATGAGAACAGCCCAATACTGTAATACTTACAGGGAATAATGAGAACAGCCCAATACTGGAATACTTACAGGGAATAATGAGAACAGCCCAATACTGTAATACTTACAGGGAATAATGAGAACAGCCCAATACTGTAATACTTATAGTGATAAATGAGAACAGCCCAATACTGTAATACTTACAGGGAATAATGAGAACAGCCCAATACTGTAATACTTACAGGGAATAATGAGAACAGCCCGATACTGTAATACTTATAGTGATAAATGAGAACAGCCCAATACTGTAATACTTAAAGGGAATAATGAGAACAGCCCAATACTGTAATACTTACAGGGAGTAATGAGAACAGCCCAATACTGTAATACTTAGAGGGATTAATGAGAACAGCCCGATACTGTAATACTTACAGTGAATAATGAGAACAGCCCAATACTGTAATACTTAGAGGGATTAATGAGAACAGCCCAATACTGTAATACTTATAGTGAATAATGAGAACAGCCCAATACTGTAATACTTATAGTGATAAATGAGAACAGCCCAATACTGTAATACTTAGAGGGATTAATGAGAACAGCCCAATACTGTAATACTTATAGTGAATAATGAGAACAGCCCAATACTGTAATACTTATAGTGATAAATGAGAACAGCCCAATACTGTAATACTTACAGTGATAAATGAGAACAGGCCGATACTGTAATACTTACAGTGATAAATGAGATCAGCCCAATACTGTAATGCTTACAGTGATAAATGAGAACAGCCCAATACTGTAATACTTAAAGGGAATAATGAGAACAGCCCAACACTGGAATACTTATAGTGATAAATGAGAACAGCCCAATACTGTAATACTTACAGGGAATAATGAGAACAGCCCAATACTGGAATACTTACAGGGAATAATGAGAACAGCCCAATACTGGAATACTCACAGTGATAAATGAGAACAGCCCAATACTGTAATACTTACAGGGAATAATGAGAACAGCCCAATACTGGAATACTTACAGGGAATAATGAGAACAGCCCAATACTGGAATACTCACAGTGATAAATGAGAACAGGCCGATACTGTAATACTTACAGTGATAAATGAGAACAGGCTGATACTGTAATGCTTATAGGGGCTGTTTCCCAGACAGGGATTTAGCCTAGTGTTGAACTTTTTCCTGAATTGTGTGTGTATTAATATGAAAAAAAAAATAGTCCAGGACTAGGCTTAATCTTTGAGCGGGAACCCAGCCCCTCGTGATTAATGAGAACAGCGCACCACTGTTATACGGTATGTGATTAATGAGGAGTGGTGTACAGGAACAGCCCCGTATTGTAGTGCTTGTAATAATGAATGTGTAGTAGTTAGAGTGATGAATAATAACACGCCAATACTGTAATACTTTAATTGATGAACAGCTCAATACTGTAATACAGTGACAAATGGCCCGGCCCTCTGAGCATAATTATTTAACTTTATCCTTGATGTACTGTATTAAGCTTCAAATATCTTAAACAATAACCCTGTTAACGCTTGGATTTGCTCCAGCCTGTGTGCTCTGCTCTTCTTCCACACATTTACACTCCTTTATTAGGAGCACCGCATTAGTACCGGATAGGCCTCCTCCTCCTATTGCTCTCAGAACAGCTTCGATTCAGCAGGCCTTTCATTCCAGAAGATGGTGGAAACATTCCTTTGAGATTTTGGTCCATGTTGACATGATTGCATCACGCAGTTCTGTAGAATTTTCGGTTCCTGCTACGTCCCTGAGATGATCTATTAGATTCAGAACCGGTCACTGGAAAGGCCACTGAAGAACACTGAACGCATCACGTTCATGAATCCAGTTTGAGATGCTTTTGCTTTGTGTCACGGTGCATTATCACCCTGGAAGTAGCCATTAGTAGATGGTGAACTTTGGCAATGAAGGGACACACATGGTCAGCAACAACACGCAAGCAAGCTGTGGCCTTCAAGCCGTGATTTCCCAAAATGTGCTGGGAAAACCTTCCCCACCCCATTACACCACCTCCACCAGCCTGGACTGTAGATACAAGGCAGTGTAGGTCCCTAGATCAATGCTGCTGGAGCCAAATTCTGACCCTTCAGTCATCAACTGTCCAGTGTTGGTGAGCCTGTGTCCACCGAAGCCTCGGCTTTCCGTTCTTGGCTGTCCGAAACTGAACCCGATGTGGTCTTTTGCTGTTGTAGCCCATCCACCTCAAGGTTCGACGTGCTCTACGTTCTACTTAGCACAGTTGTAGAGAGTGGTCATCTGAGTTACCGTAGCCTTTCTGTCAGCTTGAACCAGTCTGGCCATTCTCCACTGACCTCTCACTGCCGCTCACTGGATGGTTTTTCTTTGCTGCCTCGTAACTCTAGAGACTGCTGGATGAAATTCCCAAGAGATCAGTAGTTACAGAAACACTCAAACCAGCCCACCTGGCATCAACAACCACGCAGATCACATTTTCTCCTCGATGGCTGATGTGAACGTTCCCGAAGCCGTTGGCCGTATCTGCATGTTTTTATGCGTAGCAGCCCCCCGATTGGCTGATTAGATAATTGCGTGAACGAGTAGGCGTACAGGTGGTCCTAATAAAGAGCTCAGTGAGTGCAGATGAAGCACCTGGTAACAGTAGGAAGTGAAATGCTGTGAAAGCCAGAGAAGAACAGCGCTCTAAAGACTCTGAAAGCCAGTGTCATTTCCTGTGCCCTTTCAATGGGCCACGGAGCAGTGAGCTGGTATTTTCCACGTCGCGCTCAGTCGCCGGTGAATTTACTGTGCCCGACTGAGAGGCTAAATACATTCACATCTCTGGCGGGGAAGCCGGATCCGAGGATAAATCTGGCCTCTTTAGGAGATTGGTTTTAGCCAAAGAACAGAGCAAATAAACATATAAATCTGAAATAAGTAGACAGATTAAGCCTGTCTCAGTTTACTGTTTACAGTACAGCATCCTTTAGCACTGACCTCTCCACCAATGAGTGTCTACTGTTTACAGAATAGGAGTGAAAGATGATGTCATTCTTTATTATTGCTGGTTTTCATGAGGAGACAATTCATTTAAATAGAGAGACTGAAATGGAGATGAAGTGCAACGATTATATTTAGATACTGTAATGAATAAATGAGGACATCGTAACGATTATATTTAGATACTGTAATGATTAAATGAGGACATCATAACGATTATATTTAGATACTGTAATGATTAAATGAGGACATCGTAACGATTATATTTAGATACTGTAATGAATAAATGAGGACATCGTAACGATTATATTTAGATACTGTAATGATTAAATGTAGATACTAGAGCAGTTAAATTTAGATACTCTAATGAATAAATGAGGATACAGTAACAAGCAAATATTATATACTCTAATGGATAAGTGTGGATATGGTAACGGTTAATGTTAGATACTGTATCAAATAAACAAGGACATGATAACAATTACATTTAGATACTCTAATGAACAAATGAGGACATCATAACGATTACATTTAGATACTCTAATGAATAAATGAGGACATCATAACAATTACATTTAGATACTCTAATGAATAAATGAGGACATAATAATGATTACATTTAGATATTCTAATGAATAAATGAAGACCTCATAACAATTACATTTAGATACTATAATGAATAAATGAGGACATCATAATGATTACATTTAGATACTCTAATGAATAAATGAGGACATCATAACGATTACATTTAAATACTCTAATGAATAAATGAGGATACAGTAACAAGCAAATATTATATACTCTAATGGATAAGTGTGGATATGGTAACGGTTAATGTTAGATACTGTATCAAATAAACAAGGACATGATCACAATTACATTTAGATACTCTAATGAATAAATGAGGACATCATAACGATTACATTTAGATACTCTAATGAATAAATGAAGACATCATAACAATTACATTTAGATACTCTAATGAATAAATGAAGACATCATAACGATTACATTTAGATACTCTAATGAATAAATTAAGACATCATAACAATTACATTTAGATACTATAATGAATATATGAGGACATCATAACAATTACATTTAGATACTATAATGAATAAATGAGGACATCATAACGATTACATTTAGATACTCTAATGAATAAATGAGGACATCGTAACAATTACATTTAGATACTCTAATGAATAAATGAGGACATCATAACGATTACATTTAGATACTATAATGAATAAATGAGGACATCATAACAATTACATTTAGATACTCTAATGAATAAATGAGGACATCGTAACAATTACATTTAGATACTCTAATGAATAAATGAAGACATCATAACAATTACATTTAGATACTCTAATGAATAAATGAGGACATCATAATGATTACATTTAGATACTCTAATGAATAAATGAGGACATCATAATGATTACATTTAGATACTCTAATGAATAAATGAAGACATCATAACAATTACATTTAGATACTCTAATGAATAAATGAGGACATCATAATGATTACATTTAGATACTCTAATGAATAAATGAAGACATCATAACAATTACATTTAGATACTATAATGAATAAATGAAGACATCATAACGATTACATTTAGATACTCTAATGAATAAATGAGGACATCATAACAATTACATTTAGATACTCTAATGAATAAATGAGGACATCATAATGATTACATTTAGATACTATAATGAATAAATGAAGACATCATAACAATTACATTTAGATACTCTAATGAATAAATGAGGACATCATAACAATTACATTTAGATACTCTAATGAATAAATGAGGACATCATAACAATTACATTTAGATACTATAATGAATAAATGAAGACATCATAACAATTACATTTAGATACTCTAATGAATAAATGAGGACATCATAACGATTACATTTAGATACTCTAATGAATAAATGAGGACATCATAACAATTACATTTAGATACTCTAATGAATAAATGAGGACATCATAATGATTATATTTAGATACTCTAATGAATAAATGAGGACATCGTAACAATTACATTTAGATACTCTAATGAATAAATGAGGACATCGTAACAATTACATTTAGATACTCTAATGAATAAATGAAGACATCATAACAATTACATTTAGATACTCTAATGAATAAATGAGGACATCATAACGATTACATTTAGATACTCTAATGAATAAATGAGGACATCATAACAATTACATTTAGATACTCTAATGAATAAATGAGGACATCATAATGATTACATTTAGATACTATAATGAATAAATGAAGACATCATAACAATTACATCGTCCCTTTGTAGTAGAAGTAGTAAGATTACTATTATAATATCCAGAACGAAGTTCTAATAAAATTAAAACCACTAACGCCTCAAACTCGGTCAGACACTCCTATCCATCCCGTACGTACTTCATGAGGTCCCTTAACATGAAAGAAGGATCCAGGATGCCTTTCTCTGCACACTGTTTCACGCTATTATTGATTGAAGCTATCACAGGCATTAATAAGACGGGCGTCTATGGTTTTGAATGCGGATCTACAGAGAAGACTCAGCTGAGAAACAGAGAAACGTCAGGACTGCTTCTCCGTCTTTCATCCGCCCGGTTGGAGTTGGGATGTGTGGTATTTTGGGAGCGGGAAGCCGTACCTGAGTCCAGAGGGAGAATAGCTGATCCTCTCTCCGCGCATAACCGCAGTGAAATTGCATATTTTATGGCCAGGAAGATAACAGAAAAGGGAAGAGGCGGCTGCAGCTCTGTGCCTTGCCTCCCGCGTGTGGTTTGCGATTGGGCCGGGCGCTAAATTAAAGGGCTGCTGGACGCTGCTCGGGAAATCGAATCGCGTTTCAGAAGAGCGGGAGCTTCGGAGACTTGAGGCAGCGTACGGTGCGCTTGGCGTCTGCTGGGGAAAAGGAAGCTTCCAGAAGTGGCGGCGTAAAGCAACATACGCAGCGTTGCTGTTGAAGCGTCCCGGGCGAATTGATGGAGAACCCGTCCGCGACGTTCTGGGCTTGGAATAATGTACACACAGCAGAACAGACCGAGTTGTCTTTTAGGCCGAATCCCCACCTGTGCGAGCGCAGGAGCTTCCAGTGGCTCAAAGCCCACTCGCTGAGCTCCTTCACCCCCACGCCCTGACGGTTTTACCCACTAACCACAAATACAGGCTCATTCAGTGTCTCTTTACATTTGCACCAGAGCTACAAGGCTAGTGTTGCTAGCAGTGCTGGAAGCTGGTGTACACCAGTGAGCATTGCGCTAACTGCCTGAAACCGTGTTCAGTAGCGCTAATAGACCTGTTTATGCCGGTTCGACCACTTTACAGCATGCTGTTATCTGTAAACAGGGACTACAGTACATTAGCATGCACTCTAAAATAAACGCTGGCTTAGGTTTTCCATCTAAAAGTGGCACAGCGGATGGGTAGGTACACCCGGTGGTCCTGGGGGTGTCTGGGGGGGGGGCATTGTCCCAACTCTTACTGAGGTCGACCCAAGCCTCTACACTCCAAAGGCCAAAGGTTAAAACGCATATATTTTAATTATGTTCATTTTCCTTTTAAGTTAAATACTTAATCCATTTTTTAAAAATAATTAATTAATTAATTAAGGCCAAAAGTTAAAACGTATGTATTTTAATTATGTCAACATTCCATTCAATTTAAATACTTAACCCACTTTTTAAAAATATAAATAAATAAATTAAGGCCAAACGTTATAACATGTATTTTAATTATGTCAACTTTCCATTCCAATTCATGCTTATTCATGGTTTGTAAGATGTTTACGACTTAATTAATAACCATTTGTAAATTATTTTCAAATGATATAACTTCGACTTGATGTAAAATGGTTCCATGGTACGTTTAGACGACCTACCATATGTGCTATCATAATAATAGCCCACTTATGGGAAAATTAACCCAGCATTGTAGTCAACATGAATCCGAAGTTGGGTTAAACTGTTAACCCAGCATGTTTTCTGTCCAGCAGTGACCCAACAGTGGGGTCGAGAACTACCCGGCATGTTTTAGAGTGTGGCTAACACAGTAGTAACACATTCGTTTGTCCAGTTTTGTGGGAAACTTTTCGGTTATGTTCCTTGAGGCGAGTGTTAATAGTGGAGGCGTGAATCTTGCACAGTGTAAATAAGCTTCCATTACTCGTTAGCTACATCTGCCTCACCAGATTTGGAGGCTATATGAGTCTCAGCTGAGAAACTTCGTTTGAGATAACGGGAAAACTGTGTGAATTTGATTTCTGTCTGAACTATTCCTTTAATCTTGATTATATCCTAACTGCGGTATCCGCTGCAGCTCAGCGGAGGCTGGGTTCTCCTTCTGAGTCTCGTTCTGGGCCTCTGAGCCTTCGGGAAGGCTGCTGTGGGATGACGTTAGTTGTGGAAAGCGCTGTAGAAATAAAACTGAAATTGATGCCCTCGGAAAACACGCGGAGGAAAAAGCCACGTCAAAACAATGAGCGTGTTTGACGATGCTAATGTCTGAAAGCTCTGGGCCCGAGCACGGAGCTTTCTTCCTGCAGTTAAACAGTGGTGAGTCATTCAATTCTCAGTGCAATCTGCGCCGCGCTTTCTCTGGGCCCGCCGAATGACTGCACACATGACCTTCGACCTTGTCCTCTTTTCCGAACCGCCCGGAGGATAACGGTCTGCCCAAAAAAAAAAAAAAAGATGGAAAAGAAACACAAAAAAACCCCAGATGATGTTTCATCTGAGGGTCAAAAAGATAAAGTATCAGTACTAAAATTTCACTAAGGTATTCATGGGGTTTCACCTTCGACTATATTTATCTGACACCGTTTCATATCAGAGCAGTATCTCCTTTCACTTTGGCTCACTTTAGGGAATATGAGCTCCTAATGTATATATATATATATATATTTCACCGCCATATCTCCAAAATGGTAACTTTACAGGAGAAGGAAAAAACCGACTTTACTTTGAATGTAAGTCAATGGAACCAGAACTTTTTCCAAGTCATTTTGGGCCATTTCTTTTGATCCATTCTTCATGAAATTTAAAGTCAATGTAAAGGACAACATGCTTTTCCAAATTAGGCCAAAAACTGAAAAACATCAAAAATGGAGATGCAGCGATGTTTGAACAGTGATGCTTGAACATTCGTGAACCCTTTCGAATTTTCTATATTTCTGCATGAATTTGACCTAAAACTTAGTCGGATTTTCACACAAGTCCTCAAAGTAGAAACAAAATAAACCAATGACACAAAAATATTAGACTTGATCTTTTATTTGGAAAATGGAAAATGATCCAGTATTAGTGGCAAAAGCTTGTGAACGTATTGAATCAGCAGATCATTTAAAAGCCTTATCCCACATGTGAAACATGGTGGTGGTAGTATCACGGCTTGGGCCTGTTTTGCTGTGCTTTGCTTTCAGTATCTGGTGTGATCTGCTTGTGCAGTAATAAGCGCAGCTAAACGTTTCCGGGAACCGTTGATGAGTCCTGCAGATCGGCTCGGTGGAGTTTCAGCCTGTCCTCCCATGAGCTGCTGCTTCAGGTCCTTCCACAGCATTTCTACACGTCCTCTTGAGTTTCAGCTCAGGGACGGATGTCCTGACAGTTTCCATTAGAATTTGCTGGTATAATTCAGAATTCATTGTTCCATCAATGATGGCAAGATGTCCTGGTCCAGATGCAGCAAAACAGGCCCAAACCCTGATACTACCACCACCATGTTTCACAGATGGGATAAGACTTTTAAATGATCTTCTGAAGGTTCTCATACTTTTGCCACTCATCTATAATCTAAAATACCGGATCATTTTCCTCAATAAATAAAAGACCAAGTTTAATATTTTTGTCTGATTTGTTTAATTTGATTCTCTCTATCCACTTTTGGACTTATGAAAAGTGAAAGTCTGATGAAGGTTTAGGTCAAATGTATGCATATATATATATACACACACACATACTGTGTATTTATTTCATTTACAGTCAAACAGCCATTCTGGAGATTAGATGTAAGATAATCCACTTACATAAAGAAGGAAAAAACAGGAGTTTCTAACAATCCTAACAACCACCTGGGAGAGCTGCTCGACCCCAAAACTGCCTCCATCAGATAAACAGCACTGAAAGCTTTGATCTCTGAGAGAGAGGAGAAGATCAAGCTGCTTCAGATCTGAAAACATCCACAGGTGTTTCTGCCCATCCTTCCACTGTGAGGAGACCACTCAGCGCTGTGGGTCTGAAAGGAGGTGTAGCAGATCAAGAAGAACCTCACTGAGAAAAGGAGACAGACACATCAAACAAAGAAGCTGGACAATGGACTGACCACCCCAGAGTCCAGACCTTAGCACCACTGAATGGGTTTGATCATCAACCAGCTTCTCAGACTGAGCTTTGGAGGTGTCTGCAGGTTCTCTGAGGAGCTGAAAGTGAGGCTCCTGAGAAGAACGGAAGCTGGAGTGAAGGTGAAGAGTGAGGTACTAAACACTGAAAAATGAAATATTGGATTTAGTTGTTGAAACTTCTGTGTTATACATTTTTTAACACAGCTAAGAAATGCAGCTTCTATTCAGAGTGTCTTCAAGGTCTTCTGTCACTCACAATCCTTTTGTACATGTGTGAAATGCCAGTGGATAAAACCACCATGTCTTCTCAGATGTGTTCCAAAAGCTTTTACATGCTGGAATGAGCTGAATTCTGCTTTCTAAAATGTATGATGAGGGTCTGTCTACACTTGGTTCTCTGGATAGCCAGTACTGAGGAACTGTACTACACGTTTAAAAAGGCCAGTAAAACGTGAAGCTAAATACGCTGCACGCTTTCTTTCGTCCAGATCGTGTGAACTGAATGCACGTCTGCTTTCAGTGAAGCTGGACAGCTTTTGGCTCGCAGGTTAGCATTTAAATATGAACCAGTTAACGTTTTGCCTGCCACATCACATCAAACTCAGCAGTTCCTCCATCAGATGTTGCATTGCGACCTCGTTCAGATGACGTGACAAAGAGGCCTTGGAGGACCACTCCATTTACTCTCACGAATGAAGATAACGTTCAGAGCGGTTTCTTCACAGTGGTGGTGATGGGAACTAGACGTCCCCCTCTAAAAGCTCCTCACAGTGGTGGTGATGGGAACTAGACGTCCCCCTCTAAAAGCTCCTCACAGTGGTGGTGATGGGAACTAGACGTCCCCCTCTAAAAGCTCCTCACAGTGGTGGTGATGGGAACTAGACGTCCCTCTAAAAGCTCCTCACAGAAAGTTCCTACATGAACTGGTTCTGAATTCACTGCCTGATGACTGAGACGCTGTTTTATGAGAGTTTAGAGAACTTCAACTCCATTCATGGTGGAGGGAGACATGCAGGGCGCTTTGCGGCAAAATAGTCCCCAAAGAAAACTCATTATTCCAGATTTTCCACTGTTTTCCATCATCAACATTCCATATAAGCTCAGAAGACTCGTGTAGGTTCTTTGGAGGTTCTGGATGGTAAATAAAATGTCTATATCTGTGTGTTAATGTAGGTTTATGTCAGGAAAGGTTTAAGTAGTGCTGCGAATGCTTTCCTTCAGAAAAGGTTTTGTTACATCAATGCAAATATATACACATGAGCCCAAAACTTTAAGACCACCTGCCTAATCTGCTGTTGGCCCTCTGTGAGACTCACTGAGGCATGGAGTCTACATGAGCTCAGAGGGTGCTCTGTTTTATCTGGAACCAAGACGTTAGCAGCAGATCCTATACGTTCTGTAAGCTGCGAGGTGGAGTCCTGCTGTTCCACCACATCCCATAGATGATCAATCATATTGACATCTGGGCAATTTGGAGGCCAGGGCAAAACACTGAACTCTTCGTCAGATTCCTCAAACTATTCCTGAGCAATGTGTGCAGCGCGGCAGGTCGTCATCCTGCTGCAAGAGGCCACCACACCTGGGAAATACCATCACCATGAAGGGATGTACCTAGTCTGCTACCATGTTCAGGTGGGTGGCATGTGTCAAATTGACGTCGACGTGAATGCCGGACCCAGAGTTTTCCAGAAGAACATTGTCGATAACATCACACTCTCCCTATCAGCCTGTCTTCTTCCCACAGCGCATCCTGATGGCATCACTTCTCCCGGTAAATGCAGCACATGTACCTGGCCGTGCCGGACTTGCCAGACCAGGCAACGTTCTTCTGCCATTCGAAGGTCCAGGTCTGAGGCTTGAATAACCCTCCCGTAACCCTCAACTGACAATTCTGTGCCTTGTGCCAGAGTAGCTCTTTAGCTGCTTGGTACCAGATAAGACACCCTTGCACATCAGTGAGCCTGTTGCCAGTTCATGGCCTGCCCCTCCTTTGTTCATTGTCAGTAGGTACTCACCCCGCAAGCCTTGCACTGACCCGGTCGTCTGGCCATCGTGACCTGGCCCTTGTCAAAGTCGCTCAGGTCTTCACGCCTGCCCGTTTCTCCGACATCCAACACATCAACTGTGAGAACCGAGTGTTTCGCTTACCGTTCAATATCTCCCAGACCTTCAAAAGCACCACTGTTATAAGATAATCAACGTCCTTCGCTTGATCTGAGATGAGAGCTCATAACGCTGTTTTTACATCGCACTCTGGAGTGTTGTCCGTCAAAGCGACTGGCATATGGAGAGTGAGGAAGTGAACGGTCCTCTGGTGTTGCTGTTTGATGAATTAAAGCAAACAAATCGCTGAGCCCTGGAGAGACGAACTATACCTGAGCGCTACATTCCTCATGCCCGGGCACCTAATACAGATGTAATCCATTCTAGATAGAGGCGTCCGCGGGGACTGGCATAATTGAAAGCCTTTATCAAATCCTCAATTTTGTAAAAAAAAACCCTCAGTGGAACTCGGTTAATATGAATCATCTCCCATTGCTGTATGTCCTAGTTTTATAATTACTGGTCCCCTTCCAAGTACATTACATGAGAAGGCTTCCCTTCGGAATTTGGGGAGGGGGGTGACGAACGGCAGCCCGGAATACATAGAGGTAGGACTTCGTACACAGACAGCTGACGGATGTCGGATCTTGAGGTAATTAGAAAACGGCTCATATTAAACATGTATGTTCACCGCGCGGCCTCGCAGGGCCATTATTAGACCTACATATTCAATTTACCAGCCGCGCCTCAGGCCCTGAGGGTAATTAGATGTCATTATTATAGGCCAGAGAGCACGCTGGCGCTTAGGAAGAAGGAGTTTAAAATTATTTCGAAGTCCAGATGGAAGTCCACGCTGGGTCAGCTCATTGGCCTTTACGCTACCACGGTCCCAAATGGAGCAGCGGCTTTAAACACTCCAGCTTTAACTACGCTGCAGGCATTAGAATGAAGGAAAATGAGGCGGAGAGTGATTTTCCTTCCCCCTCATCCAGACAGTCGAGCTCCGACTGGCGCTGACCTTTTCAACATTATCATTTGACGGCACCGTAAATGTGCCATTAACACCTATCACTCTCGTTCACTCGCTCGATTATAAATTCTCACTTGTGCATATAGCCGCTAATTATAGGTAAGGGAAACCACAACAACTAATCCGGGAGCAACGTGAGCTCCTTCCTTGATCGTGATTCACCGTGACATGCTTTGTAGTGAAATTTAAGCAGACAGACGTTGCTATTTGTGGCCTTCGCCGTCCACGGCTCCTCCGAATACGTGGCTGGGAGTTGCTTTGGCTCAAAAATAGGTCTGGATTTGGTGCCAGGTTAAATTTACACTTGTTTAGGTAAGTAGTGGCCTTGTTTACTGGGCCCCCCTTTTTCTATAATTGTATTCTGTCGTGTGCCGTTATTTCATTCACTTGCTCTCGTACGAGCTTCTCGCGGTTCTGCTCATTTGCTTATGTAAACAGCCATGACATTTAGCAAGTGAAATGAAAAGGACAGTATTAATTAAACAATAGAAGGCACAGTTTTGATATTGTAGTGATTATTATCTATTACCTGATACATGAACCAATGTAAGGAAAAGCCAACGTGAGCTTAATTCAGTGCTTGAGGTGTAAACAAAGTCGCTGGGAGTGGTTTGAGCCAGTTTATGTATGGATGCTTATTGTTCTGGCATATAGCAGCATTTATTGACTATATTTCTTGTCTAATATCCCCCATTCCAGAATAAAGGAGTGATTGTTGAGGTGTTTTATGGGCAAATACTTCTTAGCATAAAGAAGCATGTATTGAGGGTGTTTATGTACTAATGCACCCTTTTTAGTGTATAGTGCGTGAAGGTGCTTGCTGAGGATGTATATGGACTGATATCTCATATCCCAGCATATAAGATGGCTAATTTAAGTTGTTTGTGGCTAAAATCTCCTATTCTAGCACATAAGAGTGTTTATTGAGGTGGTTTATGTAGTAACATCACCTATTCTAGCATATTGCGGTGTTCATTGAGGCTGATTATGGACTATTATCTCACATTCCAGTGTATAGAACTGTTTATTGAGGCTGGTTATGAACTGATATCTCCTATACCATCATATAAGACCGTTTATTGAGGTTATGTATGGACTAATATCTCCTATACTAGCGTATGATTGTTAATTGAGGTTGTTTGTCAACTAATATCTTCTTGTTCTAGCATGTAAGCGATCTTTGAGATTATATATGGACTAATGTCTCATATTCCAGTGTATAGGAGCATTTTTAAGGTTGGTTATGGACTATAATTCCCAATTCAACAGATGAGAGCATTTATTGGGGATTGTGGATTAATATCTCCTATTCTAGTATATATGAGTGTTTATTGAGGTTATTATGGACTAATATCTCCTATTCTAGTGTACAGGAGTGTTTATTGAGGTTCTTTGTGGACTGATATCTCCTATTCTAGTGTATATGAGTGTTTATTGAGGTTATTATGGACTAATATCTCCTATTCTAGTGTATATGAGATGTTTATTGAGGTTGTTTGTGGACTGATATCTCCTATTCTAGTGTATAGGAGTGTTTATTGAGGTTGTTTGTGGACTAATATCTCCTATTCTAGTGTATATGAGTGTTTACTGAGGTTATTATGGACTAATATCTCCTATTCTAGTGTATATGAGATGTTTATTGAGGTCGTTTGTGGACTAATATCTCCTATTCTAGCGTATAGGGGAGTTTATTGAGGTGGTTTATGGACTAATATCTCCTCTTCTAGTGTATAGAAGTGTTTATTGAGGTCGTTTGTGGACTAATATCTCCTCTTCTAGTGTATAGGAGTGTTTAGTGAGGTTGTTTATGGACTGATATCTCCTATTCTAGTGTATAGGAGTGTTTATTGAGGGTGTTTATGGACTGATATCTCCTATTCTGGTGTATAGGAGTGTTTATTGAAGGTAGTTTATGGACTGATATCTCCCTTTCTAGCGTATAGAAGTGTTTAGTGAGGTTGTTTATGGACTGATATCTCCCATTCTAGCGTATAGAAGTGTTTATTGAGGGTGTTTATGGACTGATATCTCCTATTCTAGTGTATATGAGATGTTTATTGAGGTCGTTTGTGGACTAATATCTCCTATTCTAGCGTATAGGGGAGTTTATTGAGGTGGTTTATGGACTAATATCTCCTATTCTAGTGTATAAAAGTGTTTATTGAGGTCGTTTGTGGACTAATATCTCCTCTTCTAGTGTATAGAAGTGTTTAGTGAGGTTGTTTGTGGACTAATCTTCCATTCTAATGGAGATATATCAGCCACTGTAAAAGTGAGTGGGACACAGTTGTCAGTCAATATTTGCTGCATGATTTTTAAATAGACCACTGTCAGTTTTGCAGCTCTGGCACTTTTCTAGAAATTTTCACCAGGGGTGGCTGTGGGTTTTGTCTGGTAGGCCACATGTCTGAGATGTACTTTGTTCACAGACCAATATCTTTTCCCATAGTAAAGCCCTCACCGTTGATTTCACTGATTTATCTAGACCTGAGGCCTAAAATGAGAGAACTGACACCGAACGGGCCGGAAAAGACTCCGACGCTGAGTGTGGGAAATACCTCCGCGTGGTTCCTCGTTAAGAGTGCGGCTCATCGATGGAGAGAGAGGGGCTCTGGACTCCGGACTGGTTATTGATTATGTATATATACAAAAAACAAAATCTGCAAACATCAGGCTTTCAAACCTCCGCCACCAGCTCCTCCTCCCTCCTCCTTCTGCTTCTTATTCTGTCCATCATTTCGGCTCAGTAGGTGGGATTATTATTCCTTACGTGGCTCTCTGAGAGCGCAGGGTTTTCCTCGAGCGGTGACACAGGCCTCCAAGCTTCCGCATTAAAAACGAGCGACTAAACTACATCACAGCTCTGCTATGATTGGTCCACCTGCTTATTAATGCAGCCACCAATCACAAACCTAGCAAGCTTGGGTTAAATACCCCAGTCTGCCACTTAAATCACAATCATACAGACACACTGATGCACATGCCTCATCACTGGGGGGCAGTCGTGGGCTGGAGGTCAGTGAACCAGCCTCGTGACCGGTTCGATCCCCTGAGCCGACAGCTCATGACTGAGGTGTCCTTGAGCAAGACACCTAACCCCCACTGCTCCCCGGGCGCCGTGGACAGTGGGCTCGCTCTGTAAACGAACGGTAGGTTTTTCCTCCATATTCTTGTGCTTGTCAATCAGACCTTGAACAGCATGCCTGTAATAAGTGTTATTCACATTAAAAGGTTGTTCGTTGTTCTTCCTCAGTGCGGCGACAGAATCACTTGACGGTGAGAGTGTGAGGGTGAGGGTCATATCTCCTGCGTCCTTCTGCTATGCCTTTGCATTCCAGTGTAACAGCGCTTACAGAGGTTGCTGAAGGACTGATATCTACTATGTGATATCTACTTTTCTAGTCTATTGGAGTGTTTATTGAGGTTGTTTATGGACTAATATCTCTTACTCTCATGTATTGGAGTGTTCTTTGAGGTTGTTTATGGACTAATATCTCTTATTCTAGTCTATTGGAGCATTTATTGAGGTTGTTTATGGACTAATATCTCATATTCTAGTCTATTGGAGAATTTATTGAGGTTGTTTATGGACTAATATCTCATATTCTAGTCTACTGGAACATTTATTGAGGTTGTTTATGGACTAATATCTCCTGTTCTAGTCTATTGGAGCATTTATTGAGGTTGTTTATGGACTAATATCTCATATTCTAGTCTATTGGAGAATTTATTGAGGTTGTTTATGGACTAATATCTCATATTCTAGTCTATTGGAGAATTTATTAAGGTTGTTTATGGACTAATATCTCATATTCTAGTCTATTGGAGAATTTATTGAGGTTGTTTATGGACTGATATCTCCTATTCTAGTGTATAGGAGTGTTTATTGAGGTTGTTTATGGACTAATATCTCCTGTTCTAGTCTATTGGAGCATTTATTGAGGTTGTTTATGGACTAATATCTCCTGTTCTAGTCTATTGGAGCATTTATTGAGGTTGTTTATGGACTAATATCTCATATTCTAGTCTACTGGAACATTTATTGAGGTTGTTTATGGACTAATATCTCTTACTCTCGTGTATTGGAGTGTGAGGTTGTTTATTGATTAATATCTCCTATTCTAGTCTACTGGAGCATTTATTGATGAAGGTTATGGATTCATATCTCCTGTTCTAGTCTATTGGAGCATTTATTGAGGTTGTTTATGGACTAATATCTCCTGTTCTAGTCTATTGGAGCATTTATTGAGGTTGTTTATGGACTAATATCTCATATTCTAGTCTATTGGAGAATTTATTGAGGTTGTTTATGGACTAATATCTCATATTCTAGTCTACTGGAACATTTATTGAGGTCATTTATGGACTAATATCTCTTACTCTCGTGTATTGGAGTGTGAGGTTGTTTATTGATTAATATCTCCTATTCTAGTCTACTGGAGCATTTATTGATGAAGGTTATGGATTCATATCTTCTGTTCTAGTCTATTGGAGCATTTATTGAGGTTGTTTATGGACTAATATCTCCTGTTCTAGTCTATTGGAGCATTTATTGAGGTTGTTTATGGACTAATATCTCCTGTTCTAGTCTATTGGAGCATTTATTGAGGTTGTTTATGGACTAATATCTCATATTCTAGTCTATTGGAGCATTTATTGAGGTTGTTTATGGACTAATATCTCATATTCTAGTCTACTGGAACATTTATTGAGGTCATTTATGGACTAATATCTCTTACTCTCGTGTATTGGAGTGTGAGGTTGTTTATTGATTAATATCTCCTAATCTAGTCTACTGGAGCATTTATTGATGAAGGTTATGGATTCATATCTCCTGTTCTAGTCTATTGGAGCATTTATTGAGGTTGTTTATGGACTAATATCTCCTGTTCTAGTCTATCGGAGCATTTATTGAGGTTGTTTATGGACTAATATCTCCTGTTCTAGTCTATTGGAGCATTTATTGAGGTTGTTTATGGACTAATATCTCCTGTTCTAGTCTATCGGAGCATTTATTGAGGTTGTTTATGGACTAATATCTCATATTCTAGTCTATTGGAGAATTTATTGAGGTTGTTTATGGACTAATATCTCATATTCTAGTCTATTGGAGAATTTATTGAGGTTGTTTATGGACTAATATCTCATATTCTAGTCTATTGGAGCGTTTATTGAGGTGGTTTATGGACTGATATCTCCTATTCTAGTGTATAGGAGTGTTTATTAAGGTTGTTTATGGACTAATATCTCCTGTTCTAGCCTATAGGAGTGTTTATTGAGGTTGTTTATGGACTAATATCTCCTGTTCTAGTCTATTGGAGCATTTATTGAGGTTGTTTATGGACTAATATCTCCTATTCTAGTCTATTGGTGCATTTATTGAGGTTGTTTATGGACTAATATCTCCTATTCTAGTCTATTGGTGCATTTATTGAGGTTGTTTATGGACTAATATCTCCTGTTCTAGTCTATTGGAGCATTTATTGAGGTTGTTTATGGACTAATATCTCCTGTTCTAGTCTATTGGAGCATTTATTGAGGTTGTTTATGGACTAATATCTCCTGTTCTAGGCTACTGGGGTGTTTATTGAGGTTATTTATCTCATATCTCCCTGATATCTATCAGATAATATCAGATGTCACGTGCAGTGTTTTTAATATCAGCTTTAGAGTCGAATCCCCCCAGATTTAAAAAATGTCTACATGATTAAATCAAGACGTAAGTGAAGTTTGATGTGAAATGGTGTATTGTAGGAAAACCAAACAGGTCTTTTTTTTTTTTTTTTTAATAAACGTGTTTTAGGACAGAATTTGATCTCAACTCTATGGCCAAGACGTCTCCGTCATCAGGCAGTGAATTGATAACCTTTTAGAGGTGGACGTCCGGTTCCTATCACCACCACTGTGAACAGTTCCGAGTCTAGAACGGGGCGGTTCGCACCGAACCGCTCTGAACGACTCTGTTTACATCGTATTCGTTTAGTAATGCAGACTATGTTTGAAAAATCCCTAGAATTCCTCTTTAACTTGAACAGAACCTGCTAATAAATCCAGCGGCCTACCGCGTAGTGCAAAGCCAACAGGCTAAACGGTAATTAAAGAGTATGAATCTGCTCAGAATTTGATGTTTTATGCCTCAATATTAACAGTTTTATTTCCTTTAGAAATGCAGCACTTCCTACATCATAGTTCCACTGAATTTGCTCTCAGATCCCTCAGAGAGCAGCTGGTGTGGGATTGTAAGTAAAGAGCTGGTCTGCAGTTCTCCGTAATCTATAAAGTCTGCTCGGCCCCTTAAGCTGGAATCAAATCTTCCCACTCCAGCCGGCAGTAAAGAGGGTCCTCGTGAGCCTTTTTGATATCAACAAACTGCATCCGGCTGGTAATGCGTTACGGTAAGCCTATTAACACTCATTTCTGTTCCTTACGAGGCGCAGAGACGATATAATTCCTGTTAGGGGACGCGGCGTATAGATTTCAGCAACAAAGCGGTTGTTGAGTTTGGGAGTTTCGGCTGGCGAACCCCTTTCTGCCTGTAATTCTCACGACAAAAAGAGGATTAACAAATGAGGGAGACAAAACTCAGACAAAAGAGATGTTTAAGCTGAGAATCAAAAGCCAAGACAAATTGGCTGTTTAGTGCTACACCTTTCGCTCGGCGCCGTGAGGAATGTATAGGAACCCCCACCGCTTTCATTACAGCCTCTAAACCGGCTTCAGCACTGATGCCTTCATTTTCAATAAAACTACACATATTTGGCTAACTTGATTTTATTTAGGGACTAATATCTCCTACTCTAGTGTATAGGAGTGTTAATTATCATTTATGGACTAATATCTCCTATTCTAGTGCATAGGGGTGTTAATTGTCATAATTTATGGACTAATATCTCCTATTCTAGTGCATAGGGGTGATAATTGTCATAATTTATGGACTAATATCTCCTATTCTAGTGCATAGGGGTGATAATTGTCATAATTTATGGACTAATATCTCCTATTCTAGTGCATAGGGGTGATAATTGTCATAATTTATGGACTAATATCTCCAATTCTAGTGCATAGGGGTGATAATTGTCATAATTTATGGACTAATATCTCCTATTCTAGTGCATAGGGGTGATAATTGTCATAATTTATGGACTAATATCTCCTATTCGAGTGTATAGGGGTGTTGATTGTCATAATTTATGGACTAATATCTCCTATTCTAGTGTATCAGAGTGTTTATTGTCATCATTTCTGGACTGATATCTCCTGTTCTAGTGTATAGGGGTGTTGATTGAAGTCATTTCTGGACTAATATCTCCTATTCTAGTGTATAGGGGTGTTAATTGTCATAATTTATGGACTAATATCTCCTATTCTAGTGTATAGGGGTGTTGATTGAAGTCATTTCTGGACTAATATCTCCTATTCTAGTGTATAGGGGTGTTTATTGAAGTCATTTCTGGACTAATATCTCCTATTCTAGTGTATAGGGGTGTTTATTGAAGTCATTTCTGGACTAATATCTCCTATTCTAGTGTATAGGGGTGTTTATTGAAGTCATTTCTGGACTAATATCTCCTATTCTAGTGTATAGGGGTGTTTATTGAAGTCAATTCTGGACTGATATCTCCTATTTCAGATTATGGGAGTTTTTACTGAGGTCACTCATGGATGAATATCACCTATTCTAGTATATTGGGTGCTAATTGACATAATGTATTAACTAATATCTCCTATTCTAGTGTATAGGGGTGTTTATTGAAGTCAATTCTGGACTGATATCTCCTATTTCAGATTATGGGAGTTTTTACTGAGGTCACTCATGGATGAATATCACCTATTCTAGTATATTGGGTGCTAATTGACATAATGTATTAACTAATATCTCCTATTCTAGTGTATCAGAGTGTTTATTGTCATCATTTCTGGACTGATATCTCCTGTTCTAGTGTATAGGGGTGTTAATTGAAGTCATTTTTTGGACTGATATCTCCTATTCTAGTGTATAGGGGTGTTGATTGAAGTCATTTCTGGACTAATATCTCCTATTCTAGTGTATAGGGGTGTTTATTGATGTCATTTCTGGACTGATATCTCCTATTTTAGATTATGGGAGTATTTACTGAGGTCACTCATGGATGAATATCACCTATTCTAGTATTCTGGGTGTTAATTGACATAATGTATTGACTAATATCTCTTATTCTAGTGTATACAAGCGTTTATTGTCATCGTTTATAGACTAATATCTCCTCTTTAGTGTATGGGGTATTTATTAAAGTCATTGATGGACTAATATCTCCTATTTTAATGTATAGAGGTGTTTATTAAAGTCATGTATGGACCAGTATTCCTGTTGTAGTGAATGGTAAAGTGTTTATTGAGCTAGGTAATGGACTAATATCAGCTATTTTGGTGTATATAAATATTTATTGAAGCTGTTTATGGACCATCTCCTATTCTACTGTATCTACTGTAGAGGAGTGTTAACTGAAGTCGTTTATGGACTAATATCTCCTACTCTAGCATACAGGAATGTTTATTGGGGTACTTTATGGACAAATGTTGCTCGTACTACCCATGCTCATTAATTAATTAGCTAATATCTCCCATTCTTGAATATATAATTGTTTATTGAGCTTGTTCAAAGACTGATATCTCCTATTGTAGTGTGTATAAGTGTACATCAAGGTTGTTTCTGGACTAATGTCTCCATTTCTAGTGTACCAAGGCCTTTATATATTGTGTGTTGACTAATATTTCATACTGTAGTAATGTGTGAGTGTTTATTGAGGTTATATATGAAATAATATCTCTCATTCTATCAGAAAGGAGTGTGTATTGAGGTAGTTAATAGGCTAATATATCCTGTTCTGTCATATCGGAGTGTTTCATGAGGTCCTTTATGAACTGATATTTCTTAGTCTATTATACTGGAGTGTTAAATGAGGTAGTTTATAGACTGATATCTTCTACTGTATTATAGAGGAATGTTTAGCCATGTAGCTTATAGACTGATATCTCCTATTTTAACATATAGGAATGTTTGTCAGGTAGTTTATAGACTGATATCTCCTATTTTAACATATAGGAATGTTTAGTTAGGTAGTTTATAGACTGACACCTCCTATTTTAACATATAGGAATGTTTAATCAGGTAGTTTATAGACTGATATCTCCTATTTTAACATATAGGAATGTTTAGTCAGGTAGTTTATAGACTGATATCTCCTATTTTAACATATAGGAATGTTTAGTCAGGTAGTTTATAGACTGATATCTCCTATTTTAACATATAGCAATGTTTAGTCAGGTAGTTTATAGACTGATATCTCCTATTTTAACATATAGGAATGTTTAATCAGGTAGTTTATAGACTGATATCTCCTATTTTAACATATAGGAATGTTTAGTCAGGTAGTTTATAGACTGATATCTCCTATTTTAACATATAGGAATGTTTAGTCAGGTCGTTTATAGACTGACATCTCCTATTTTAACATATAGCAATGTTTAGTCAGGTAGTTTATAGACTGATATCTCCTATTTTAACATATAGGAATGTTTAGTCAGGTAGTTTATAGACTGATATCTCCTATTTTAACATATAGGAATGTTTAGTCAGGTAGTTTATAGACTGATATCTCCTATTTTATCATATAGGAATGTTTAGTCAGGTGGTTTATAGACTGATATCTCCTACCTTATCATATAGAAGTGTTTGCCGAGGTAGGTTATAGACTGATATCCCCTGTTCTTCTTAATAGCATTGTTTTTGGGGTAGTTTATGGGCTGATATCTCCCTTTTCTAGCGTACAGTATTGTTCACTGAGTGCTGTATGTCATTAGCTCAGGCTAACTGAGCTATAATACAAGATAATACTGTTCGAAACGCAAATATGATCATGCAATAACACAAAGGAATACCGTAATGTAGAACTTAAGTCGTTTCCCACTACTGAAGGAATGACTAGTGAGTTCAGGAGATGCTGCAAACTCCAAAAATGCGCATCACTCCTGTAAAACGGTGTGTGACACTCCTCAAAGCTCAAAGCTTTTCCCACAACCTTCAAAAGCAAATATATCCTTAATCCGAGCCAGCACGGATGTTAAATTGTGACTTTATCTGTATTTGAACACCAGTAAGCACAAATAAATGTTTGCATAAATATTCACTTTTCATTTCAAGTCAACACACAGTTGACTGCCAGCTGTGACCTTGGTTAAATCCACCATACCAGCAACAACGTGCCGCTCTTTTGCCACTGCAGTCGGAGTGTGCATGTTTACATTTACATTTACAGCATTTAGCAGACGCTCTTATCCAGAGCGACTTACAAGAAGAATACATGTAAATACATAGTTCATACAAAGGTTTATTATAATATTATTTTACTGCCTGACCATTACACTAGTATGAGCTTGTTGGACATTATTCCAAAACCGTGGGCAGTAATACGGAGTTGCCCCCCTTTTGTGGCTATAATAGGTTCCAATCTTCTGGAGAGAGCCTGTGGGAATTTGTGCTCATTCAAAAGAGCATTTGGGAGGTCAGACACTGCTCTTCGGGCTCACAGTCTACATTCCAGTTCATCCAAAAGGTGGTCAGTGGGGTTGAGGTCAGGGCTCTGTGCAGGCCACTGGAGTTCCTCCTCACCAAACTGGGCACTCCATGTCTTTATGGAGCTGCTTTGTGCTCAGGGTCTCAGTCCTGCTGGACCAGGAAAGGCTCTTCTCCAAACTGCCGAGACAAAGCTGGAAGCTTAACTGTGTAAAATGTCTTTGTGCTGTAGCATCAGCATCACCCTTCACAGGAACTGAGGAGCCCAAACCCTGAAAGCCAGCCCAGCCCATTATACCCCCTCCACCAAACTTTACTGCTGGCTCTGCATTCCGGTAAGTAATGTTCTCCTGACATCCAGCAAACCCAGACTTATTATCAGACGGACAGATAGTGAAGATTAATCATCCAGGGAACACGGTTCTACTTTACACCACTCCAGCCGACGCTTGGCATTGCACATAGTGACACTTCAGCACTCGTCAGCCATACTGTGTGAGTTTATGCGGTGTATGGCTTTTTGGCTGAGCTGTTGTTGTCATAATAATAGCACTTACAGTTGGCTGGGGCAGATCTGGCGGGGCAGAAATTTCACAGACTCAAGGCCAGTGTTTGCCTATGGAGTGTGACTGAAATACCTGCGCTTAATCCTTGGGAAGGGTGTCCACATACGTGGCTGAAGAGTCCCCAGCTTAAAAGTGTTCGTTAAACCTCTGAAAATGAAAGCCTAATTGCCACGATCCCATCTGAGGACGTGAACCCTGCCACCTTAAATCCGGCCCTGGCACGTATCCGTAAAACGCCTCCAGCAAACACGAGGCTGGCGTTTGTAGCCACGTGGCCGAAAGGGGCTCTTCACGGAGAGGGGGAGTGTGAAGGAAAGAAAACAGCTGCAGAAAGATTTAGAGGCCAGAGTGCTGGCGTGGTGCCAGAAATCAGCCCCCTCATCTCTACGGGTGTGGAGTGGACCAACAGCATGCTCAGGAATGACACGTTTTGGCTGGGGATCCGGACACGATGGAGACAGCTGGAAAAAGGGCAGCTCTCTCACAGCGAAGACGGCCGCCGCTAATTAGATTTGCTCTTCTGGGACGCTGTATATCTGTAGTCGCTTGCAATCTAAGTGGGGGATGAGGAGCCGTCCAGCCCCTCGGCCTTTAAAACGTTCCCCCGCCAATTAGACGTATATGTATGGTCTATATATTGTGCCTATCCGTCCAAAAATGCATACTTACATACAAGTACACGCCACATATGCGCCTAAATTATGAAATATATGCCCGACCCTTTATGATAAATGTGCACATATGTCTGTAGGTCCCGTTTCTGTGTGGGTAAAGCCAGCGATCCAGGATCCAGTCCAGCAACAGCACTTTCAACAAAACCCCCAGCGGCACACAGTCAGCAGGGTGCTGACCTTATTAGGCACGCTGGCTGATATGTGCTCGCTATCTGGGTAATTCCCGTCCCACACGCTGGACGCTGGCTCCGCCTCTCCGTCCTCTCCGCTGTAGCCTCGGCTTTCTGGATGCTAAGTCAGCGTTCTCCGCCCTCAGAGCCTCATGCGGTTTCACTGACTCCACAGACCCTGCGCGCCGGGAGGAAACGCACTGTGTCAGAAGCTTTTCCAGGCTTTGGTTTCGGCAGACCTGCACTTGAACCCGCTGATGCAGCTGCGGGTTAAGGTCCGAGCTCTTTGACCCGTTTCTGCTGTGGTCAGACAGGGCCGTGTAAGGCCAGTGCATGCAGAGCGTCTGGTTCTGCTTCAGTGGTCTGTAAATACTGACTGAGCTCCGTGTGTTTGAGAGCTGAATAGCAGTCCGTCCTCTCAGACTGCCTGGCGCGGCTGACCGGCGAGTGACCGCTGAGAACATTTTCTGGTCAGACATAAATAGCAAAAATGAGCACTGCTGCCGAGGTGTGACCTAAAATGAGAACAGGTCTTCATTTACACCGGTCAGCCATGACATTATGAGCAGCTCACTGTCCACTTTATCAGCTCCACTGACCGTATAGCTGCTCTCTGTAGTTCTACAGTTACAGACTGTAGTCCATCTGTTTCTCTGATACTCTGTTACCCTGTTCTTCAGTGGTCAGGACCTCCATGGACCCTCACAGAGCAGGTACTGTTTGGGTGGTGGGTCATTCTCAGCACTGCAGTAACACTGCAGTAACATGAACAACCTTATAGATTTTCAGTCATTTATTGGATGAATATTTATATATTTTTGTCAGAAAAAGTGTCTCATCAGGTTTCTGAGGAGCCCACTAGGCTGGAAGAGGTTCCAACAGCATCTCTGAAGAGTTCGGACTCCACTGATCCGCTGTCAGGCAGATAATTCAACACCACAATTACCCCTCCCAGGAGGGGTCATCCACCGAACATGCTGCAAGGCTGAGGTGTATTATCTTCTGGGAGACCACAAAGAACCCTGGACTGACAACGAAGGATCCTCAGGCCTCTTGTTCTCCAGCGAATGTCAGTGCAGATGAGTTCACAGTCAGACAAACACTGAACAAGAGTAGCAGGTTTGGAATGATAGTGAGGAGAAACCAATAAAGGAGAGCATTTCTGCTTGTTTATGCTTCTTAAAGACCACCGGGACGAGCCAGAAGACCACCCAACTAATGATATGTGGGCAGTTAATGCCAAAATAGATCTTTATGGTTTAAATAAGATGTTATGTTTGGCATTCCGGTGTGGTTGGAGCAGTAGAAATGATTTCCAGTATTTTGGAAATTTTGGAAACCATGTATGATCATCTTTATTATTTCTTTTTAAACAACCCAGTCAGAGGTTCAGAGGGGTTTGGTGTGAAACAGTTCAGACGTCTTTACAGTGGTGGTGATGGGAACCAGGCGTCGCCATGACTACAACACAGATATAGACACTTTATTTACCATCCAGAACCACCAGAGAACCCACACGAGTCTTCTGAGCTTATATGGAATGTTGATGATGGAAAACAGTGGAAAATCTGGAATAATGAGTTTCCTTTGGGGACTATTTTGCCACACAGCGCCCTGCATGTCTCCCTCCACCATGAATGGAGTTGAAGTTCTCTAAACTCTCATAAAACAGCGTCTCAGTCATCAGGCAGTGAATTCAGAACCAGTTCATGTAGGAACTTTCTGTGAGGAGCTTTTAGAGGGGGACGTCTGGTTCCCATCACCACCACTGGGAACGGCTCTGACTGCTTCTATGGAACCTGCTACAATAATGAATTTTGGTGATGCAAAGTGGGCGGAGTCAGCAACAGAACAAAGTTGAGCTTTGTGCAAATGAGAAGCGAAGCGATGTGACAGTAACCAATAGGATTTGAGTGGCGTAGTCCGCACCTTGTTTCCACCACCTTATTGGTTCTTGGATATTTACTACAGATGGATGATGACGGCGCCACAAATAGACAGTAATGGCAAAAGTCCTGTTTTCCTCACATACTGACCTCACAGACACGGGGATTACCTGGACATAAGCACGCGAGCGACGTCAGCAGAAAGGCCTCTGAGATGCCTCCAGAAGGCCCAGGACACAGTGAATAAAGTTTTGCGGAAAGGGCTGAACTAGTCTGACAGAGCTGTCATAGCAAAAGTCCCCCAACAACAACGTCAATGTATTGTTTGATTACACGCTTGTTCCTCTCCCCGAACATCCTCACGCCGAAAGTGGCTGAGATGAGGCCGGGGTTCAGATCCGCCCTCCGTCTCGCCTCTGTCACTGTCGGACCATGATTTATAACACACTCCATTATCGTGGCACAAATTCCATTTGATGCATCGATGTAGTTGCCTTCTCCTCTAAAAGATCCGCCAGCACACTGCCTTGTTTTCATAATGAAAAAATATTCCCAGCGCTTAAACCGTATTAGTCACGGCCAGACGACTTTCTCTTAAGTGACAGCTTCGTTTGTTTTGGGTTATTTGTGTATATATTTATTTATTTACTCTCTCCTCCAAACACAACGCCAGTCAGAAAAAAAGTTCTAATAATCACGGATTTGCAAATGCGTTAGAAAGCTGCCCCAAAGTGGGGCCCGCTGGCGAGAGCACGCCGTCGACGTGGTGATGCGAAGCTCTGTTTACCTGCTGCATTAATAAGGCTGCTTTTCTGTCCACAGGCTTTCTCAGGTACACCGAGTCCTGCACACTCAGGTACTTATTATATACACTTACCGTGCTGTACTGTTTAAGAGCCACAGGTTGAAACAGCCTTTAAGCGCATTTTATTCATTTAAATAACACTAAACAGAGACACACTCTGTGTTTAGCTTTGCTAATGCACTTCAGTCCATGTTTGTAGGTAATAGTGTATCACACACTGTCCGAAACCAAGTAAAAAAGCCTATTATTGATTAACGAACATCTCCACATGCTTTGAGGCAAGGGCGATGAGGCTCCACTACTCGTTAGCTGCATTAGCTTCATGTCTCACCACTTCTGACACCAAGTACGCATTGGCTAACTGAGTACATTCTTGGTCATTTAGCTGACACAGATTTGTGGCCCGAATCATTGCTTTTATTACCTTTTCTTCATTCTTCTTCATCCTCCTATGGCAGTCTTAGCTCCTCCCACTCACTCATTGGCAGCCAATCACACAAACAGGTCATTTATATGCAAAGGTTTTGCTCTAATGTCATGTTTTGGTTGATTTTTGGCTGAGAAATAAGCTCCTCCATGAAGAACCACGTTTATCAAGCACATCATGGCTGCATTAGTATCACTTTAGTCGTCTTTCTTAATCCTCCTTACAGGTATTAACAAGCTCTGGACAGGATCCAGAGGCTGATTTGAGATGAGACTCCGGACCGTGCGTCTTCGCACTTCGCACCGCTGACACAAACTGCCGCATCTCGACCTTTATCGGCCGGCGCGTGGACAGCCGATGAACGGACGGCGTGTTATCACAGCCCCTCGGACAAAGGAACTCGCGGAAAGAAGTTTGCGGAGAGCTGCTGCACGAGCGGCCTTGTTTTATTCATCATAGCCTGTCGGATTAAAAGCAAATAAATAAATAAGAACACGGAGCACGTTCCGCAGATGGTCCGATAGTGGTGCGGCACGGCGGGCCGCTCTGAACGGGTCCCTCACCTTGCCTGAACTTGCCGGTCCTGTCCTTAAACCCGCCGTTCCTTCCAGCCTATTTGCTTGCAGATAAGGCGCTCGGCCAGGAACGAGTTTAGCATTCGTCAGATCGATTAACCGGTTGCTGATTTGACACTGTTTACTCCGGCGGCCTTGAGTTTTGAAGTATTTTCCGTTTTTTCTGCTTTATTTTTTTTTTTTGCAGGTACCCTGCGCTTCTTATCGCCTCTCTCTCTCTCTCTCTCTCTACCTCTCTCTCTCTCTCTCTCTACCCCTCTCTCTCTCTCTCTCTCTCTTTCTCTATCCCCCTCTCTCTCTCTCTCTCTCTCTCACAGAAACCTTGAAATATCAGCGAAAAAGCCTGGGAGGATAAGAAAACAGACCTGTTGTCCTGATGCATACCAAATCCAGGATCCCATTGTGCTTCCCTAAGCTGCACCGCATTACCTGCACCCACACATAAGCCCACCCACCAAGGCTTTGACATCAGCCCAGGGACGCAGAGCGGTCTGAACCCTCGGCCGGCTGCGGCGGGACTGCAGGACGGCACTGGAGAGGGAACTGTTGAGTGTTTTTGCATGCCAGGCGTGAGGTTCCCCGCCGAGACGTTCCTCGTGCTTCTGAAGTCCACTCAAAATGTTTTTATACTTCTAAACTAACTGACGCATCGATTCGTACACGCTCTCCTTCTTAGTTAGGGGTCGTATCATGGAGCGACATAGTCTCCTTATTTCTTTTTTTTTTTCCCAAATAAACAAGTGTGTGTGGATGTAAGGCCTTCATGGACTGGAGGTTAGGGAACCGGCCTGTGACCGGAAGGTCAACGGTTCGATCCCCAGAGCTGACAGTACATGACTGAAGTGCCCTTGAGCAAGACACCTAACTCCTACAGCCCTGGATAGGGCTGCCCACCACTCTGGGCCAGTGTGCTCACTGATCACTAGTGTGTATGCGGCGTCTCGCTGCACGGATGGGCTAATTGTGGAGGTGAAATTTCCCCGTTGTGGGACTAATAATGGTCACTTAAACTTGAATGTTGCCAAAGTTTCAACTAAGGCTTAGCTCCGCCCACTCATACTGAAGTCATAAGAAGCGTTTTGACCATTCGTACAGCAAAAGTTTGTGCACCCCTGGTGGAACGACATGAAAATAACTTGACATGTCATGAAAGGAAACACACATCCCTGATATACATATATCGCTGCTGTCGGAAGAAAACCTCGTATCTCCATTTTTCAGTTTTTGACATCATTTGAAAATGCCTTTTGTCTTTTACATTGTGTGCAAATTTCATGATGAATGGATGAAAAGAAACAGCCCAAAATGACTTGGAAAAAAATCTGGTTCCATTGACTTACATTAAATTTAAAGCAGGTTTTTTCCTTCTCCTGTAAAGTTACCATTTTGGAGATACCAGGTTTTCTTCCCGACAATACAATATATATATATGTTACATGATATATAATATATCTTATCATTGCTAAGTGCGAATGGCAAGATATTTCACTTTAAGGATCCTGTAAGTTACTTAACATATGCCAACTTAACTACATAACATTGCTGCTCATAGCTCCTCATAGCTCCAGTACAAAACCAGAGAAGCAGTTTAGCTACTGGTTTCTATTCTATATCTATTTAGCTAACTTGCCACATTTTGAGGTGAACGTGTTTTGCTTCAGGTCTCCCAGATAGCAGACAGCTTTGGGCCGATTCTGGCTTTCCTATGTGAGTGCTGGTTGACTACCGGGCAGATGTTAGGCATTCAGCCCAAAACAGGGCCTGATCCTGGACAGCTTCATACCATTTTGCCTTGTGTCTCCATTTGTGGAACAATTCTGGCATGAATGTTGTGGACCAACAATGTAGTTGGTGCCATATCCTTTAGTTCTTCTCACTGTACAGTGTGTGGGCCAGACTGGGGCCAGGTTTGGGCCTTATCCTTTAGTTCTTCACACTGTACAGTGTGTGGGCCAGACTGGGGCCAGGTTTGGGCCTTATCCTTTAGTTCTTCTCTCTGTACAGTGTGTGGGCCAGACTGGGGCCAGGTTTGGGCCTTATCCTTTAGTTCTTCTCACTGTACAGTGTGTGGGCCAGACTGGGGCCAGGTTTGGGCCATATCCTTTAGTTCTTCTCACTGTACAGTGTGTGGGCCAGACTGGGGCCAGGTTTGGGCCTTATCCTTTAGTTCTTCTCACTGTACAGTGTGTAGGCCAGACTGGGGCCAGGTTTGGGCCTTATCCTTTAGTTCTTCTCACTGTACAGTGTGTGGGCCAGACTGGGGCCAGGTTTGGGCCATATCCTTTAGTTCTTCTCACTGTACAGTGTGTAGGCCAGACTGGGGCCAGGTTTGGGCCTTATCCTTTAGTTCTTCACACTGTACAGTGTGTGGGCCAGACTGGGGCCAGGTTTGGGCCTTATCCTTTAGTTCTTCTCACTGTACAGTGTGTGGGCCAGACTGGGGCCAGGTTTGGGCCTTATCCTTTAGTTCTTCTCACTGTACAGTGTGTGGGCCAGACTGGGGCCAGGTTTGGGCCTTATCCTTTAGTTCTTCTCACTGTACAGTGTGTAGGCCAGACTGGGGCCAGGTTTGGGCCTTATCCTTTAGTTCTTCTCACTGTACAGTGTGTGGGCCAGACTGGGGCCAGGTTTGGGCCTTATCCTTTAGTTCTTCTCACTGTACAGTGTGTGGGCCAGACTGGGGCCAGGTTTGGGCCATATCCTTTAGTTCTTCTCACTGTACAGTGTGTGGGCCAGACTGGGGCCAGGTTTGGGCCATATCCTTTAGTTCTTCTCACTGTACAGTGTGTGGGCCAGACTGGGGCCAGGTTTGGGCCATATCCTTTAGTTCTTCTCACTGTACAGTGTGTGGGCCAGACTGGGGCCAGGTTTGGGCCTTATCCTTTAGTTCTTCTCTCTGTACAGTGTGTGGGCCAGACTGGGGCCAGGTTTGGGCCTTATCCTTTAGTTCTTCTCACTGTACAGTGTGTGGGCCAGACTGGGGCCAGGTTTGGGCCTTATCCTTTAGTTCTTCTCACTGTACAGTGTGTGGGCCAGACAGAACCATTTGATTTAGAAATGACCCAAAATGGCTTGGAAAGACGTCTGGTTACATTGACTTACATTAAAAGTGGAGTATGTTTTTTTCCTTCTCCTGTAAAGTTCTCATTTTGGAGATACAAGGTTTTGTTCCGACATCAGCGATATACACATACATACACTTGTTAGCTTCACAGCTCCAGCATCCATTAATTGTTAGCAGTACTAGTGTGTCTGGCTAAACTATTCAGCTTAAAACTCGATCCAAGGTTTTGATTTAGGCTTTACTTGTTGATTAGCCTCACGGCCTTAGTGTGAAACTAAACAAGCAGACGTCACACAGCAGACACGTTTGAACCAAAATTAGATTGTTCATCAGATTTTCCCTTCTAATGCACCTTCTGCAGGGAGCAGTGGAGCGAGCAGACTGGCATAAAGCTGGAGTTTGATTGAGGGGCTAAAGGAGGAAGGTAGCAGAGACGCATCCTAATCAGGGCCTCACGCTGGAGATCAGAGCTCCACGAATTAATTCATCACTTTCACTGAACTTCCGCTTTCATAAGACTGACTTGCATGTAATCTCATCTGTCGTTCCGGTAAGCACGTTATTGGAAGTGCTTTTCCGTGACTGTAACGCTTTCACGCTCGGCATCATTTCTCAGAGCCGGTCTTTAGACTCGAATGACTTTCAGACCGTTTGATATCAACCTCACTTCTAACTGGTTAAGCTAGAGAGGCTGTGTGTTCTGTCTCTTATCACACGTAATTGTGTGTGTATTACTGGAATACCTGCTTAAAATATGTGTCAAACAGAATGTGTGCCAAGTTAAATTAGAATTTCACTAAGTTTTCAAAGTTCCTGTGCAGGTCTGGGACTGGGATGTAAACAAACCCTGGTAAAAGGGCATCACAGTGTACTTGTAGTCAAAATAGATAGAGGATATTAAAAGTGCATTTCAGGAAAATACTTTTCTGTATTTTTCTAAAAGTTTTAGGAAAAGCTCTTCCGAACCAGAATCCCTAAATTTCGGGAAGTATGTTACACCTATGAAGAATTAGGCTTGGTGAGTCAGGCATGAATGACTATAGTCAAGTCAAGGCGAATTTATTTCTATAGCGCTTTTTACAACTGATGTTGTCACAAACGTTGTGACTATATGGCGTGCGCTGGCAGGAAGGTGGGGCCTAAACCCCAAGCAAGGACAAACCCCGGCGAGGACTGCGAGTGAGCGGGGGATGGTGCATGGATCCCGAACACCGCCGAGGGACGCGAGTGACGGCAGGAGAGGGACGTCAGCCACCAGAGAGGGGATGACGACGATGACGATCAAGGGTCCCAATCTCATGTTGGCTCTCACGGCCGTCATCGGGGCCCGGGGGACGGGCGCCTGCCACAGACAGGTAACAAACTGAACATACAACCACAGAGACTGATAACAAGTATTTAACTTAGAGACAACAGAAAAATACAATAAACAGAATAAAGAATGAAGAGAGCCATGGAGTGTGAATATCTGTACGGATGCAGGTTTGAGTAATAACATACTACGAAATATCTTAAATGCAGAATATTACTGAATAATATGAACACTGGCAAAAATGTGAACATCTTTACAGCTGTGCAAATGAGCTGATCTTAGAGAGGAGTTACTGTAATACAGTGAGGAGGTTTGTTGGTTCAGTTTAGGTTTAAACTATGGGGTGTCCACTGCTGTTAATGAGCTACAGCTCTGGGCAAAAAGCTGTTAGCATGTCTGGCTGTGCTGGGTTTGTGCTGGTTCTGGCCCTCAATCTTCTACCAGAGGGAAGTGGATGGAAAGGTAATGTCCACGATTTTGCCAGCATGCTTCAACACCCTGCTGTTGTAGATGTCCTGAAGCGTTGGCAGATGCATTAAACAATCCCCTCCGCTGTCCTGATTGCGCACCGGAGTTTGGCTCATTCTTTCGAAGTGGAGCAACCAAACCAGATGGTTATATATGATGTGAGGATGAACTCACATCATCTATGATGGTCAGTTCTGCGCAGAACTGGAATTTCTTCAGCTATCTCATGAAGAACATTTTCTGTGGCACTCTATTGATAATTGAGACCTTGTTCTTCTCCCAGTTCAGCTCCCTGGACATGGTGGTGCCCAGAGGGAGTAGTGAGGAGGGTTTGCGCCTGAAGTCCACCACCATCTCTATAGTCTTTTGCATGTCAACAACAGGTGGTTGCTGCTGCACCAGGAGACCAGGTGCTAAGCTTTGACATTGGCTTTGAGGTCCACCACAGTGGTGCTGCCTGCAAACTTGAGCTTGTTTCTTAGAACAAGTCATTACTGTAGAGGATGGAAAGATTGGGTGAGAGCATCAACCTTATAGCACACCAGTACTGATGGGCCGGGGGACTGATGTGTGTTTTCCTGGCTGCACTGGCTGTCTCCTGTTTGTCAGGAAGTCCATGATCTACGAGCAAATTGGATCTGGAACTGACAGCTGGGACAGTTTGACGTGCAGCAGCTCTGGCACTTTAGTGTTGAATGCCAAGCTGAAATCGTTGAGATGCTGTTGGATGAACAGGGGATCCAGCAGAGGGTTTGTGATGGCCTTCAAGTGGGCTAGGACTGCTGGCCTGTCGTCATTTAGTCCAGTAATGTTTGTTTTTTGGGGGCTGGAATGATGGTAGGTGTTTTGAAGCATGTGCAAACTGAGAGCACAGTCTTAGTGATTTGTTGAGGATGTTGATGGAAATTGGAACTAGTTGGTCACAGCAGTGCTTTATGGTGGATCTGGCCCCAGAGCTTTTCTCACCTTCTCTCTACTGAAAAGCCTGTTGATGTTCTGCTTGTTTGATGGTAAGATGAGCGGGGGGATGGTAGAGGAGAGAAAGAGACACAGGGTGTGGGAATGAGGGCAGTGGACTGTCCTTTGCGCATCCAAGACTGTAGTAGAACTCATTCAGGTGGCTGGTGAGCTGGTGGTCGTTCAGGGGAGTTTTTCTCACTTTGTAGCTGGGGATCTCTTGGAGGCCTTTCCAGAATGAAGTTGGGTCAACAACTGCAACGTAGCTGCTTTAATCTCTTTCTCCAGCTTGTTTCTCCAGCCTCTTCATAACAAAATCTGTCCCCACTCTTAAATGCTGCCTCCTTTTCCCTCTGAAACTGTCCGAGTTTAGCGCAAACTGATGTACGACGTCATAGTGTCTGTGTATTCGTGTGGTTGGCAACATGTGGTCCATCCTTTAACCCTGAAGGTTGGTGCGAAGACTGCTGGTCACATAGCAACGTAGACAACAGTCTCACCTAGTTAGCTAACGAAAAAGCAAAGAGCGAGATTTAAGGCGAACATCGGTAATCTGGAGATTAATGGCCTTACTTGCGTCTTATTTGCAGCTTCCTGTTCAAATTTTCCCATTCCACCTTAAATGCTGCCTGAGGCACCGGAACGCAACTGCTGCACCATTTAAGGTAGAACGGAACAATCGGAACAATTTGATTCTGACTTCAGCCTTGTAAAAAATCCAACGTTGAGAGACATTTTACAAGAAAGTGTTCTACTTCTGTGGAAGAGTTTCCTGCAGGAGATGCGAGAAAAGCAGCTGTAGTTGAGCTAAAGCTTAAAGCAGATAGATGCATGTTTGTTTATATTATATTTTTATCCCGTACAATTTATAGCCACAGTGGTAAAGGGGACATGTTGTTGCTCTCAAGTTAGTTGGATTTTTGTTGAAAGGACCAAATGCCTCTTCTTAACATTTGGGTGGCGACCTCTGTTCTACGCTATCTTCAAAACCAGTCCGGTTTGTGGATTAAAAGCAGCCTTGTAGCTTTTCAGGGCCTCCACTGTTCCACCTCTACACTTATATGATGACAGGTTTGTTGGGTTTGATTTTCTGCCTGTGTGCCAGGATGACATGAGACGAGACTGCGGTCGGAATAACCAAGAGCTGTGTGATGGCGTGACAGGCATTTGTACCAGTGGTCTAACAGTGATCCACAATTTTCCCTTCTCTTTTCACACAGGTGACACACTGTCTGTACTTCGGGCATTTCCTTTGTTAGATTTGTCTCCCGGAATGATGAGTACTGAGTCTGAATTCCCTCTTTCTACTTTCTTTATCTGATCGGCCAGCAGTCGCTCGGGCGTGTTACCGGCAGAATGTAAACAGTGACCAGAATGAAAGATTAGAACTCTGGACGAGGCTTGCGGATGATGAAAAGTGACTCGGGATGAGGACTGCATGAGTCTAACAGAACCTTGACGTCTTTACTCCAGCTCAGAAGCAGATTCCTCTTCCTCTGGTCTCGCCGTCTCTGACCGCCCTGTGGAGCTGGAAGCTGGCGAGATGCAGCACGGTATCTGGGGTCAGCTCAGGATGTCAGGTCTCCGTAAAGCAGAGGGCAGATGAGGTTGAAAAGTTCCTGTTGGTTTTCTTTAGCAGAAGCAGCTCCTTGTTTTGTTGTGTAGAGATCACAGGCTGGAAAGCACTGAAGATAGACCTTTTATCTCTTCTTCGCCTCCTCCTCGCCAGGTTGAGCCGTGCACCCATTGTGAGGATTTACAAAAGGTCTGAAGGTTCTGGAATATACTCCGGAATGATGTCAGAAAAAACCTTATCCCTGAAGGTCAGTAACTGTTTCCTGCTCCAACTGTCTGAGCCATCATGCCTTTGATTATTACTGATTCTATCGACTCCTTTACAAACTTACAAAAGTATATTCCTGTTCCGTAAATATTAATGTACTCGAGCGTATTGTTTAGAAGTATGTTTTGAAACAATGAACTTTAGTTTTAGTGCATTTTAGTTGAAACATTATAGGAACCAGGCATCGCCATGACTACAACACAGACATAGACACTTTATTTACCATCCAGAACCACCAGAGAACCTACACGAGTCTTCTGAGCTTATATGGAATGTTGATGATGGAAAACAGTGGAAAATCTGGAATAATGAGTTTTCTTTGGGGACTATTTTGCCGCACAGCGCCCTGCATGTCTCCCTCCACCATGAATGGAGTTGAAGTTCTCTAAACTCTCATAAAACAGCGTCTCAGTCATCAGGCAGTGAATTCAGAACCAGCTCATGTAGGAACTTTCTGTAGGAGCTTTTAGAGGGACGTCTGGTTCCCATCACCACCACTGTGAGGAGCTTTTAGAGGGAGACGTCTGGTTCCCATCTCCACCACTGTGAGGAGCTTTTAGAGGGGGACGTCTGGTTCCCATCACCACCACTGTGAGCAGCTCTGACTCTATTTTGCAGCTACTTGAGCTGGTTAGGGTAACATTGCTTGCTAAAGGGCAAGTCAGGGTGGCCTCATCACTAGGAACGCTTAGAGAGCTAGCTAACTGTAGTAATGGGAAGGGAGCGCTGGCATTCTGTGGCATCCTTTGACATGGTTTTAAGATTCCGACTTGATTTTGTGATCTATAACATTTTCCAAGTAGACAATTCCAGTACATTCCAACTTCCACGACATCTATACAGTCCTCTAGGCTGGCCACTACATCACAGACATGCGTATCTTCTCTTCTCTGACCATTTCTCTGTACACGTTTCGTGTTCACACTTGGCAGCCAGGCAGTATTACTAAGCCATTCCGCCTCAGCACTGGCCGTTAGCCTGGTTTGGTAACTTTTTTCCTCTCTTCCAATAAATTTTGCTGTCGAATTAGGGTAATAACTGCAAAGCGCTGAAATAAAGGACGTAGATCACTTGATGGTAGAACCAACCTGCACTCACTGAGCAGGAGGAGGCTTTCAGACGCAGGCCTTCGCAGAGCTAATCACTCCAGGACACTGGCTCAAAGCGGTCATACGTCATGTACTTTTGAAACTAATAAGTCGCTGATCTGAGCGTCTGAGACGGAATTATTGCCGCAGGGATATTTACATGTTTCCCTGATGTATTTCCGAGAACCTAAAGGCTCCCGGCACGTCAGTGACCGCGCCGTATCTCCCAGCCTAATTGGACGTCTCATTATTCGCAAGGACTCAAGCGTCTGACGTTTTCTCAATAAGCGCCGTCATTATCTCCGCGAGGAACGGACAGAGGAATAACTGTGGCAGACGGATTGAAACTCTGTTTATCACTGTAAGAAAAGAAGCGGAAGAAGAAAGGAGGGGGTGCGTTATGGGATAATTATCATCGCAGTGGCTTCACGCTGACAGGTTAACGTGACCTCATTTTTAAGAACAGCACCAGTCACTTAGGCAGGACTCACTTGATCATTCCATCACAGGCTGTTTTTACCTTCCAGAGGACTCTGTGTAGAGCCAAACGAGGGAGGCAGGGGGAAGGACGCTGGGTAGAAATGCTGAAAGAGGGAAGGTAGCTCCGGAGACAATAGTGAAAAGAAGCAAAAGGAACCGCAAAGCAAAAAACACTGTAACGACAATTCTGTAGTCATAAAAGCCATGAGCAGTAGTGGCAGCGAACCAGCTAACATGTCCTCAGTAAACGATTTACAAAGTTGTCATTTGAAATCCAGCAAAAGGCACAAAAAAAGCCATTCTAGAGTTTATTGTCCAAAACAGTGAGACAGTTCTCCTAAACAGATGGGTTACTTTATGAGGCAAAGCACCTCAAGGACCTGGTTGTAACTCACTCACTCAAGCATGTTTAGCAGGCTGAAAACTATTCAGTGTGCCGTCTACCTTCATAAACAAACGCCGCTCAGCTCCGCCCTCTAAAGACGTCATTAACGACCATCAAATAAACAAACGCAGCTCAGCTCCGCCCTCTAAAGACGTCATTAACGACCATCAAATGAACAAACGCCGCTCAGCTCCGCCCTCTAAAGACGTCATTAACGACCATCAAATAAACAAACGCCGCTCAGCTCCGCCCTCTAAAGACGTCATTAACAACCATCAAATAAACAGACGCCGCTCAGCTCTGCCCTCTAAAGACGTCATTAACGACCATCAAATAAACACACGCCACTCAGCTCCGCCCTCTAAAGACGTCATTAACGACCATCAAATAAACAAACGCCGCTCAGCTCCGCCCTCTAAAGACGCCATTAACAACCATCAAATAAACAAACGCCGCTCAGCTCCGCCCTCTGAAGACGTCATTAACGACCATCAAATAAACAAACGCCGCTCTGCTCCGCCCTCTAAAGACGTCATTAACGACCATCAAATAAACAAACGCCGCTCTGCTCCGCCCTCTAAAGACGTCATTAACGACCATCAAATAAACAAACGCCGCTCAGCTCCGCCCTCTAAAGACGTCATTAACGACCATCAAATAAACAAACACCGCTCAGCTCCGCCCACTAAGACGTCATTAATGACCATCAAATAAACACACACCCGCTCAGCTCCGCCCTCTAAAGACGTCATTAATGACCATCAAATAAACACACGCCGCTCAGCTCCGCCCTCTAAAGACGTCATTAACGACCATCAAATAAACAAACGCCGCTCGGCCCCGCCCTCTAAAGACGTCATTAACGACCATCAAATAAACAAACGCCGCTCAGCTCCGCCCTCTAAAGATGTCATTAACGACCATCAAATAAACAAAGGCCGCTCAGCTCCGCCCTCTAAAGACGTCATTAACGACCATTAAATAAACAAACGCCGCTCAGCTCCGCCCTCTAAAGACGTCATTAACGACCATCAAATAAACAAAGGCCGCTCAGCTCCGCCCTCTAAAGACGTCATTAACGACCATCAAATAAACAAACGCCGCTCAGCTCCGCCCTCTAAAGACGTCATTAACGACCATCAAATAAACAAACGCCGCTCAGCCCCGCCCTCTAAAGACGTCATTAACGACCATCAAATAAACAAACGCCGCTCAGCTCCGCCCTCTAAAGACGTCATTAACGACCATCAAATAAACAAACGCCGCTCAGCTCCGCCCTCTAAAGACGTCATTAACGACCATCAAATAAACAAACGCCACTCAGCTCCGCCCTCTAAAGACGTCACTAACCACCATCAAATAAACAAACGCCGCTCAGCTCCGCCCTCTAAAGACGTCATTAACGACCATCAAATAAACGAACGCCGCTCAGCTCCGCCCTCTAAAGACGTCATTAACGACCATCAAATAAACGAACGCCGCTCAGCTCCGCCCTCTAAATACGTCATTAACGATAATGATATAAACAAACGCTGCTCAGCTCCGCCCTCTAAAGACGTCATTAACGACCATCAAATAAACAAAGACCGCTCAGCTCCGCCCTCTAAAGACGTCATTAATGATAATGATAATGATAATGATATAAACAAACGCCACTCAGCTCCGGCCTCTAAAGACATCATTAACGACCATCAAATAAACAAACGCCGCTCAGCTCCGCCCTCTAAAGACGTCATTAACGACCATCAAATAAACAAACGCCGCTCAGCTCCGCCCTCTAAAGACGTCACTAACCACCATCAAATAAACAAACGCCGCTCAGCTCCACCCTCTAAATACGTCATTAACAACCATCAAATAAACAAACGCCGCTCAGCTCCGCCCTCTAAAGATGTCATTAACAACCATCAAATAAACACACGCCGCTCAGCTCCGCCCTCTAAAGACGTCATTAACGACCATCAAATAAACAAACGCCGCTCAGCTCCGCCCTCTAAAGACGTCATTAAGAACCATCAAATAAACAAACGCCGCTCAGCTCCGCCCTCTAAAGACGTCATTAACGACCATCAAATAAACAAACGCCGCTCAGCTCCGCCCTCTAAAGACGTCATTAACGACCATCAAATAAACACACGCCGCTCAGCTCCGCCCTCTAAAGACGTCATTAACGACCATCAAATAAACAAACGCCGCTCGGCCCCGCCCTCTAAAGACGTCATTAACGACCATCAAATAAACAAACGCCGCTCAGCTCCGCCCTCTAAAGACGTCATTAACGACCATCAAATAAACAAACGCCACTCAGCTCCGCCCTCTAAAGACGTCACTAACCACCATCAAATAAACAAACGCCGCTCAGCTCCGCCCTCTAAAGACGTCATTAACGACCATCAAATAAACGAACGCCGCTCAGCTCCGCCCTCTAAATACGTCATTAACGATAATGATATAAACAAACGCTGCTCAGCTCCGCCCTCTAAAGACGTCATTAACGACCATCAAATAAACAAAGACCGCTCAGCTCCGCCCTCTAAAGACGTCATTAATGATAATGATAATGATAATGATATAAACAAACGCCACTCAGCTCCGCCCTCTAAAGACGTCATTAACGACCATCAAATAAACAAACGCCGCTCAGCTCCGCCCTCTAAAGACGTCATTAACGACCATCAAATAAACAAACGCCGCTCAGCTCCGCCCTCTAAAGACGTCACTAACCACCATCAAATAAACAAACGCCGCTCAGCTCCGCCCTCTAAAGACGTCATTAACAACCATCAAATAAACAAACGCCGCTCAGCTCCGCCCTCTAAAGATGTCATTAACAACCATCAAATAAACACACGCCGCTCAGCTCCGCCCTCTAAAGACGTCATTAACGACCATCAAATAAACAAACGCCGCTCAGCTCCGCCCTCTAAAGACGTCATTAACAACCATCAAATAAACAAACGCCGCTCAGCTCCGCCCTCTAAAGATTTCATTAACGACCATCAAATAAACAAAGGCCGCTCAGCTCCGCCCTCTAAAGACGTCATTAACGACCATTAAATAAACAAACGCCGCTCAGCTCCGCCCTCTAAAGACGTCATTAACGACCATCAAATAAACAAACGCCGCTCAGCCCCGCCCTCTAAAGACGTCATTAACGACCATCAAATAAACAAACGCCGCTCAGCTCCGCCCTCTAAAGACGTCATTAACGACCATCAAATAAACAAACGCCGCTCAGCTCCGCCCTCTAAAGACGTCATTAACGACCATCAAATAAACAAACGCCACTCAGCTCCGCCCTCTAAAGACGTCACTAACCACCATCAAATAAACAAACGCTGCTCAGCTCCGCCCTCTAAAGACGTCATTAACGACCATCAAATAAACGAACGCCGCTCAGCTCCGCCCTCTAAATACGTCATTAACGATAATGATATAAACAAACGCTGCTCAGCTCCGCCCTCTAAAGACGTCATTAACGACCATCAAATAAACAAAGACCGCTCAGCTCCGCCCTCTAAAGACGTCATTAATGATAATGATAATGATAATGATATAAACAAACGCCACTCAGCTCCGCCCTCTAAAGACGTCATTAACGACCATCAAATAAACAAATGCCGCTCAGCTCCGCCCTCTAAAGATGTCATTAACGACCATCAAATAAACAAACGCCGCTCAGCTCCGCCCTCTAAAGACGTCATTAACACCATCAAATAAACAAACGCCGCTCAGCTCCACCCTCTAAAGATGTCATTAACGACCATCAAATAAACAAACGCCGCTCAGCTCCGCCCTCTAAAGACGTCATTAACAACCATCAAATAAACAAACGCCGCTCAGCTCCGCCCTATAAAGACGTCATTAACCACCATCAAATAAACAAACGCCGCTCAGCTCCGCCCTATAAAGACGTCATTAACAACCATCAAATAAACAAACGCCGCTCAGCTCCGCCCTATAAAGACGTCATTAACGACCATCAAATAAACAAACGCCGCTCAGCTCCGCCCTCTAAAGACGTCATTAACGACCATCAAATAAACAAACGCCACTCAGCTCCGCCCTCTAAAGACGTCACTAACCACCATCAAATAAACAAACGCCGCTCAGCTCCGCCCTCTAAAGACGTCATTAACGACCATCAAATAAACGAACGCCGCTCAGCTCCGCCCTCTAAATACGTCATTAACGATAATGATATAAACAAACGCTGCTCAGCTCCGCCCTCTAAAGACGTCATTAACGACCATCAAATAAACAAAGACCGCTCAGCTCCGCCCTCTAAAGACGTCATTAATGATAATGATAATGATAATGATATAAACAAACGCCACTCAGCTCCGCCCTCTAAAGACGTCATTAACGACCATCAAATAAACAAACGCCGCTCAGCTCCGCCCTCTAAAGACGTCATTAACGACCATCAAATAAACAAACGCCGCTCAGCTCCGCCCTCTAAAGACGTCACTAACCACCATCAAATAAACAAACGCCGCTCAGCTCCGCCCTCTAAAGACGTCATTAACAACCATCAAATAAACAAACGCCGCTCAGCTCCGCCCTCTAAAGATGTCATTAACAACCATCAAATAAACACACGCCGCTCAGCTCCGCCCTCTAAAGACGTCATTAACGACCATCAAATAAACAAACGCCGCTCAGCTCCGCCCTCTAAAGACGTCATTAACAACCATCAAATAAACAAACGCCGCTCAGCTCCGCCCTCTAAAGATTTCATTAACGACCATCAAATAAACAAAGGCCGCTCAGCTCCGCCCTCTAAAGACGTCATTAACGACCATCAAATAAACAAACGCCGCTCAGCTCCGCCCTCTAAAGACGTCATTAACGACCATCAAATAAACAAACGCCGCTCAGCCCCGCCCTCTAAAGACGTCATTAACGACCATCAAATAAACAAACGCCGCTCAGCTCCGCCCTCTAAAGACGTCATTAACGACCATCAAATAAACAAACGCCGCTCAGCTCCGCCCTCTAAAGACGTCATTAACGACCATCAAATAAACAAACGCCACTCAGCTCCGCCCTCTAAAGACGTCACTAACCACCATCAAATAAACAAACGCTGCTCAGCTCCGCCCTCTAAAGACGTCATTAACGACCATCAAATAAACGAACGCCGCTCAGCTCCGCCCTCTAAATACGTCATTAACGATAATGATATAAACAAACGCTGCTCAGCTCCGCCCTCTAAAGACGTCATTAACGACCATCAAATAAACAAAGACCGCTCAGCTCCGCCCTCTAAAGACGTCATTAATGATAATGATAATGATAATGATATAAACAAACGCCACTCAGCTCCGCCCTCTAAAGACGTCATTAACGACCATCAAATAAACAAATGCCGCTCAGCTCCGCCCTCTAAAGATGTCATTAACGACCATCAAATAAACAAACGCCGCTCAGCTCCGCCCTCTAAAGACGTCATTAACACCATCAAATAAACAAACGCCGCTCAGCTCCACCCTCTAAAGATGTCATTAACGACCATCAAATAAACAAACGCCGCTCAGCTCCGCCCTCTAAAGACGTCATTAACAACCATCAAATAAACAAACGCCGCTCAGCTCCGCCCTCTAAAGACGTCATTAATGACCATCAAATAAACACACGCCGCTCAGCTCCGCCCTCTAAAGACGTCATTAACGACCATCAAATAAACAAACGCCGCTCAGCCCCGCCCTCTAAAGACGTCATTAACAAACATCAAATAAACAAACGCCGCTCAGCTCCGCCCTCTAAAGACGTCATTAACGACCATCAAATAAACAAACGCCGCTCAGCTCCGCCCTCTAAAGACGTCATTAACGACCATCAAATAAACAAACGCCGCTCAGCTCCGCCCTCTAAAGACGTCACAAACCACCATCAAATAAACAAACGCCGCTCAGCTCCGCCCTCTAAAGACGTCATTAACGACCATCAAATAAACGAACGCCGCTCAGCTCCGCCCCCTAAAGACGTCATTAACGACCATCAAATAAACAAACGCCGCTCAGCTCCGCCCTCTAAAGACGTCATTAATGGCCATCAAATAAACAAACGCCGCTCAGCTCCGCCCCCTAAAGACGTCATTAACGACCATCAAATAAACAAACGCCGCTCAGCTCCGCCCTCTAAAGACGTCATTAACGACCATCAAATAAACAAAGACCGCTCAGCTCCGCCCTCTAAAGACGTCATTAACGACCATCAAATAAACAAAGACCGCTCAGCTCCGCCCCCTAAAGACGTCATTAACGACCATCAAATAAACAAACGCCGCTCAGCTCCGCCCTCTAAAGACGTCATTAACGACCATCAAATAAACAAAGACCGCTCAGCTCCGCCCTCTAAAGACGTCATTAACGACCATCAAATAAACAAACGCCGCTCAGCTCCGCCCTCTAAAGACGTCATTAACGACCATCAAATAAACAAACGCCACTCAGCTCCGCCCTCTAAAGACGTCATTAACGACCATCAAATAAACAAACGCCGCTCAGCTCCGCCCTCTAAAGACGTCATTAACGACCATCAAATAAACAAACGCCGCTCGGCTCCGCCCTCTAAAGACGTCATTAACGACCATCAAATAAACAAACGCCGCTCAGCTCCGCCCTCTAAAGACGTCATTAACAACCATCAAATAAACAAACGCCGCTCAGCTCCGCCCTCTAAAGACGTCATTAATGACCATCAAATAAACACACGCCGCTCAGCTCCGCCCTCTAAAGACGTCATTAACGACCATCAAATAAACAAACGCCGCTCAGCCCCGCCCTCTAAAGACGTCATTAACAAACATCAAATAAACAAACGCCGCTCAGCTCCGCCCTCTAAAGACGTCATTAACGACCATCAAATAAACAAACGCCGCTCAGCTCCGCCCTCTAAAGACGTCATTAACGACCATCAAATAAACAAACGCCGCTCAGCTCCGCCCTCTAAAGACGTCACAAACCACCATCAAATAAACAAACGCCGCTCAGCTCCGCCCTCTAAAGACGTCATTAACGACCATCAAATAAACGAACGCCGCTCAGCTCCGCCCCCTAAAGACGTCATTAACGACCATCAAATAAACAAACGCCGCTCAGCTCCGCCCTCTAAAGACGTCATTAATGGCCATCAAATAAACAAACGCCGCTCAGCTCCGCCCCCTAAAGACGTCATTAACGACCATCAAATAAACAAACGCCGCTCAGCTCCGCCCTCTAAAGACGTCATTAACGACCATCAAATAAACAAAGACCGCTCAGCTCCGCCCTCTAAAGACGTCATTAACGACCATCAAATAAACAAAGACCGCTCAGCTCCGCCCCCTAAAGACGTCATTAACGACCATCAAATAAACAAACGCCGCTCAGCTCCGCCCTCTAAAGACGTCATTAACGACCATCAAATAAACAAAGACCGCTCAGCTCCGCCCTCTAAAGACGTCATTAACGACCATCAAATAAACAAACGCCGCTCAGCTCCGCCCTCTAAAGACGTCATTAACGACCATCAAATAAACAAACGCCACTCAGCTCCGCCCTCTAAAGACGTCATTAACGACCATCAAATAAACAAACGCCGCTCAGCTCCGCCCTCTAAAGACGTCATTAACGACCATCAAATAAACAAACGCCGCTCGGCTCCGCCCTCTAAAGACGTCATTAACGACCATCAAATAAACAAACGCCGCTCAGCTCCGCCCTCTAAAGACGTCATTAACGACCATCAAATAAACAAACGCCGCTCAGCTCCGCCCTCTAAAGACGTCATTAACAACCATCAAATAAACACACGCCGCTCAGCTCCGCCCTCTAAAGACGTCATTAACGACCATCAAATAAACAAACGCCGCTCAGCTCCGCCCTCTAAAGACGTTATTAACGACCATCAAATAAACACACGCCGCTCAGCTCCGCCCTCTAAAGACGTCATTAACGACCATCAAATAAACAAACGCCGCTCAGCTCCGCCCTCTAAAGACGTCATTAACGACCATCAAATAAACAAACGCCGCTCAGCTCCGCCCTCTAAAGACGTCATTAACGACCATCAAATAAACAAACGCCGCTCAGCTCCGCCCTCTAAAGACGTCATTAACGATAATGATATAAACTAACGTCAACATTCCCGTTGTCTGCCGTTTCTTGCTGAAAATCTTCTGAAACTCCTGTCTTTCCCGGCTGTGTGTATGGTTGGAGTTCTGACCTTCTCCATGAATAATGCTTCTCCGTCTGCTCAGCCTGCCCGTTTGTTGACCATCTGCTCCGTTCTGGTTTTGTGTACTTGTTTCCTCATTAAATCTGTCCTGCACAAGTTTCCCATTGTCTGCACTGATTTGTTACAGTAATGAATACACGGCGGATTTCTAACTGGCCAAGCTGTCAGTGGAAACACGGACGCTTTCATGTTCCCGCGTACCAGCCTCGTCCAGCTCATCCGATCTGATTATGTGGATGTTCTGCAGCGCATGGACAAGTCATACGCGTCACACCGTCCAGTCGCATGACCAGTCTCGGCTGAGGACGGTTACAGGGCGTGTTATCCGTCCTGTCCACTGCTGTTGTCCCGTGTTTCGAGTCAGACAGGAGTCTGCGGCTCATGTTTACCTGCTAGTGGCGTTTATTACAGCCATAATTCAGCGTAGGTGTCGCTCTCCGGCTGACGTCAGGCTTTATGGTCGTCCTTTTAAACATACAACACGCCGTAGATGGGCTGGACCACTTAACTGCACCGCTTGACCTTCAGTCATATCCATGCAGTTTGACGGAATGATGGACACGTTCTGTTTATCTGTACATCTTCATTTATTTACTGCTAAATTTCCCTCGGGATCAATAAAGTATCTATCTATCTATCCATCTATCTATCTATCTATCTATCTATCTATCTATCTATCTATCTATCTATCTATCTATCTGTCTGTCTGTCTGTCTGTCTGTAAATGCCTCTGGACTTCTACTGGATTACAATTAGTCCAAACTGCACGCCCACAATAAAAAGTATGAAATATTCAGATCTTATATATTTATAATTAATATGTCATGATCCAGTTAAACCCAAGGCATTAAGCCTCTTTTCCTCAATGTTGCCTCAAAGCAACAAAATCATTTCCCTGACTTTACAACAACATTATACATATTTACAGACAAAAACAGAGTTAAAACAAAGGGAAGTGTTTGAGCAAGTCAATAAAAACGTTTTTCAACATTCAGTATGAATTTTTTTTTTGTTATGAGAGTTTGCAGAAATATATTTGTTGCCTAGAAGCAACGTTGTGCAGAACTGGAACGGATTTAGCCAGTAGCCAGCCACGTTTCACCACGTTGCCTCAAGGCAACATAGCCCAAAAAGACCCTTACACACACTTTTTGTTATGTTTTTTTTATTTAATGATTAGCACCAATTATTACCAATCATATTATTATCAAATTTTACATTTTACAGTTTTTAAACTGCGATCATAATGCATGCAGCAGCGGGTTGATAGAGATAGTGATGAACTGAGTATAAAAGTGCTCATCAAACCAAGCTTTCCTTTCTGTTGTCATCATTTCGTTTTCTCTGTCACTACCGACACAGGGTTTTAGTCTGTGGGCGGAGCCTTATTTTAACCACGCCCCTGTATTTCAGAGCAGGAAGTGAGGCTGCATCCCTGTCCCTCACGGCCACATGGCGAGCTGTTCAGAAATGTGTCCCAAAGTCTGAAAATCAGCGTGAAACATTGAGAATCGTCACTCCCGAAACGCATTTTTCTGCAGTTTAAATATGAATATATACGAGATTCGTTGTGTCCTGTGCATTAAGGTCTATATAAATAGTCCTTTATGGTCACTTTCTGATGCTCAGTATAAGCTGTAGCCCTTATGTGGTGTTTCTAAATGCTGTTGAACACAGTGGACCACTCTAAAGACCCTTTACCTTCCGCACCATCCATGCGTGTAAATAAGAAGGTGGGCTTCTGTAATGAGGTGTGAGGTAATTAGAAATCTCCGGTGTGCGTTTGTCTCAGATGAGACCCTCTCAGTGGTAATCACTCCCGGCGCTGAGACGCTGAGACGCTGCTGCATGCAGATGAGCATCTCTCCTCTGGTCATTAAAGCGCCAGTCCACACCGTCACCCCTCTGACCGTCAGCATCTCTCCTCTGGTCATTAAAGCGCCAGTCCACACCGTCACCCCTCTGACCGTCAGCATCTCTCCTCCGGTCATTAAAGCACCAGTCCACACCGTCACCCCTCTGACCGTCAGCGTCTCTCCTCCGGTCATTAAAGCACCAGTCTACACCGTCACCCCTCTGACCGTCAGAGTCTCTCCTCCGGTCCTTAAAGCACCAGTCCACACCGTCACCCCTCTGAACGTCAGCGTCTCTCCTCCGGTCCTTAAAGCACCAGTCCACACCGTCACCCCTCTGACCATCAGCGTCTCTCCTCCGGTCATTAAAGCACCAGTCTACACCGTCACCCCTCTGACCGTCAGCGTCTCTCCTCTGGTCCTTAAAGCACCAGTCCACACCGTCACCCCTCTGACCATCAGTATCTCTCCTCCGGTCATTAAAGTGCCAGTCTACACCGTCACCCCTCTGACCATCAGTATCTCTCCTCCGGTCATTAAAGCACCAGTCTACACCGTCACCCCTCTGACCGTCAGAGTCTCTCCTCCGGTCCTTAAAGCACCAGTCCACACCGTCACCCCTCTGACCGTCAGAGTCTCTCCTCCGGTCATTAAAGCACCAGTCCACACCGTCACCCCTCTGACCGTCAGAGTCTCTCCTCCGGTCATTAAAGCACCAGTCTACACCGTCACCCCTCTGACCGTCAGAGTCTCTCCTCCGGTCCTTAAAGCACCAGTCCACACCGTCACCCCTCTGACCATCAGTATCTCTCCTCCGGTCATTAAAGTGCCAGTCTACACCGTCACCCCTCTGACCATCAGTATCTCTCCTCCGGTCATTAAAGCACCAGTCTACACCGTCACCCCTCTGACCGTCAGTGTCTCTCCTCTGGTCCTTAAAGCACCAGTCCACACCGTCACCCCTCTGACCGTCAGTGTCTCTCCTCTGGTCATTAAAGCACCAGTCCACACCGTCACCCCTCTGACCATCAGTATCTCTCCTCCGGTCATTAAAGCACCAGTCTACACCGTCACCCCTCTGACCGTCAGCGTCTCTCCTCCGGTCCTTAAAGCACCAGTCTACACCGTCACCCCTCTGAACGTCAGCGTCTCTCCTCCGGTCCTTAAAGCACCAGTCCACACCGTCACCCCTCTGACCATCAGCGTCTCTCCTCCGGTCATTAAAGCACCGGTCCACACCGTCACCCCTCTGACCATCAGCGTCTCTCCTCCGGTCATTAAAGCGCCAGTCCACACCGTCACCCCTCTGACCGTCAGCGTCTCTCCTCTGGTCATTAAAGCGCCAGTCCACACCGTCACCCCTCTGACCGTCAGCGTCTCTCCTCCGGTCATTAAAGCGCCAGTCCACACCGTCACCCCTCTGACCGTCAGCGTCTCTCCTCCGGTCATTAAAGCGCCAGTCCACACCGTCACCCCTCTCACCTTCTTCAAATCAGCTCCTCAGGTTTTCACTGAAGCTGGCTGTCTAATGGGGCTACCAGGTCAGAGCTAATGGATGGCAGTTAGTGTGATGTCCTCAGAGTGAGGGACACGGTCAGTGAGCTCTGATACACTGGTCATGTGATTCAGATACAGGGTCATCTGGAAACATTAGCAGAGCTAAACACAGTAGCACTTTAGTTTTTTATGGATAAATGTAAATAAAGCAGATACATGAGGGATGAATGAATGTAAACAAACAACAACGACATTTAAAAATAAACACAGGAATAAAAAATAAACAAAGGGCCGTCACTTTAATAAGGAAAATAAAAACACATTACAGAAATTTATATGATAGCCCCAAACCGACCATCTATAGATGTTCAGATTAGGACTAGGACTAAGGTTAAGTTTAGGGCTAGGTTAATGACCAGTGTTAAGTTTAGGAGTAGGGTTAGGATTAGGGTTAGGACCAGAGTTAAGTTTAGGAGTAGGGTTAGGATTAGGGTTAGGACCAGGGTTAAGTTTAAGTTTAGAAGTAGGGTTAGAATTAGGTTTAGGATGAGGGTTAAGTTTAGGAGTAAGGTCAGAGTTAACACATGTTAAATTTAGAACTAGGGTGAGGATTAACGCCAGTGTTAAGTTTAAGATTAGGGCTAGGAGTAGGATTAGAACCAGACTTAAGTTTAGAATTAGTGTCAGGGTAAGGATTAGGATCAGGGCTAGGAACTAGATTAAAGATCAATGGTAATGTTATGTATAAGACTATGTTTGGATTAGCACCAGCATTAAGTTTAGGACTAGGGTTAGGGTTAAGACCAGTGTTCAATTTAGGAGTAGGGTCAGGGTTGGGATTAGGATCAGGGTTAAGTTTTAGACTAGGGTTAGGATTACATACATATTACATAATTATGATATGCAATTACAAATTAATAACACAAAATAGTGATTACATTGTTTATAAAATATATCTGTGTAATAAACATGTAATAAACACAGAGGCCACATTAGCAAATCTATCTGAGGTCAGTGACCTGTATGACGAGCGCTGTGCTGATCGGTGGGGTCTCAGCTGGAAAGCTATACTGGTCCCACCGTGAACGCCAGAGACCGGCCGATTCTGGACCGACCGGCCGCTCTTTCGGCCGGAGCGGTGTCTGGATGAGGCCTGTTTCTCTGGGAGTGTGGCTTTAAGGCAGCGAGCCGCTCTGGTCTCCGTGCGGAGGTTAATCCGAGCTGCACTCGACTCATCGCGTGTCCTTCTCTCTGTTTCTGATGATGAAACCTCGCTGTGCCCTTTTCTAGTGCTGACTCATAACTGTATACACGCACTCGCTCGCCCGGCTCCTCTCGTCCTTCTGCTTCATAAAACATTCCCTCTCAAAGACAAATGTAGGTGTCATCTCTCTGATGATTGTTGGATTGGATCAATATCCCTATTTTTAGAGCGCGCATAAGCACCGTGCCGCTCTGATTGAGATTCTGATACAGCAGGACGGCGGCTGACACACCAGTCATGTTTATTCGGACTGTTTTATTACAAACTGATGAAAGCATTTAATTATTATTTTATTATTTATGCAAACAACCTATTTACACTTTTATACAGGTTTTACTAATACATGTATATTGATATTGATTTAGGTAATATGATTATATATATAGATCATTGAATTCAGGTGTTCCTGTCACTTCCATGGCGACAGGTGTATAAAACCAAGCACCTAGGCCTCCAAACCTCATGTGGCCTTCAGATCAGCTCAAGAACAGCGTAGAGAGCTTCATGGAATGGGTTTCCATGGCCGAGCAGCTGCATCCAAGCCTTACATCACCAAGCGCAGTGCAAAGCGTGGAATGCAGTGGTGTAAAGCGCCGCCACTGGACTCTAGAGCAGTGGAGACGAGTTCTCTGGAGTGATGAATCACACTTCTCCGTCTGGAAATCCGATGGACGAGTCTGGGTTTGGTGGTTGCCAGGAGACGGTACTTGTCTGACTGCATTGTGCCGAGTGTAAAGTTTGGAGGAGGGGGGATCATGGTGTGGGGTTGTTTTTCAGGAGTTGGGCTCGGCCCCTTAGTTCCAGTGAAAGGAGCTCTTAAAACTTCAGCACCAAGAGATTTTGGACAATTTTGTGCTCCCAGCTTTGTGGGAACAGTTTGGGGACGGCCCCTTCCTGTTCCAACAGGACTGCCCACCAGTGCACAAAGCAGGTCCATAAAGACGTGGATGAGCCAGTTTGGTGTGGAAGAACTTGACTGGCCTGCACAGAGTCCTGACCTCAACCCCATAGAACACCTTTGGGATGAATTAGAGTGGAGACTGTGAGCCAGGCCTTCTCGTCCTGCATCAGTGTCTGACCTCACAAATGTGCTTCTGGAAGAACGGTCAGAAATTCCCATAAACACTCCTAACCCTTGTGGAAAGCCTTCCCAGAAGAGCTGAAGCTGTTATAGCTGCAAAGAGTGAGCCGACATGATATTAAACCCTATGGATCAAGAATGGGATGTCACTCAAGTTCATGTATGTGTGTTCAACGTCCTTTCGTCTAATTCCCTTTCTGCGTTTTCTCATTTACTTGTTTATTTATTTACTTCACAGTCTTGTACGTGTATTTATATCACAGTATAAATACACCCACTCGGTTCCCAGTGTGTCCCACTCTAACAGCACCTTTCCTTTTATACACTCACTGATCAGGAAGAAAAAGGGGCTCTCTTATAAAACCGTAAGATGCATTCAGCCACTTGACTTGCGTCATGGAGGCAGCAAGGCATGAATCACGGATTTGGGTGTGGGGTATTTTTCCAGGAAAGCGTGAGGACGGAGGGAGGAGTGATGGATGAAAGTGGAGAGTTAGAGCTCTATAGGGAGAGCAGGAGTGATTGAGGAGAAGCTGTGTGTCACTTTTTACAGCTTCATTTGTGCAAGCAGTACTGCATGACAACCCAGTACATCAGGCAGCAGCAGGCGTGAGTCTGAGGACTGCATGATATGAAAAACACCACCGTATGCAGGTTACATTCCCTCAGTCAGTGTGAAGTATACATGGTTCTAAACACCTGAGAACCTTGAACAGGGTCAAAGACTGGCTACAAAAGCTGATTTACTAATTTTCATCTAGAAAAGGGTCTGTTCAGAGAGGAAATGAATGCACTAGTTCAGTACTCTCATTAGGGTGCATGGGGTCAAAACTGCAGTATTAGAGTTTTATCACTGCTTATTTCCATTATGATATATCTTGCAATGTGTTACAATCTCAATACCATTTTCTTTTTAACTTCATTGTTTTGCAATTGTCCGCTCTGATCCCTATGACAAGTTCAAAAAGATTGCGACAATGCAGAAGATTGTTACCAGCATAAAGTCCAAAATCCTCGATCATGGCATTAGTAGCCACACATGCTGCCTTCTAGATGCCGTCTTTTTCAGAAATGTCCATGCTTATTTCAACATAACATCAAAAACCACTCTGCACAACAGGATTGCTGTAAAATCAGAGAGTTTGGTGCTAGACTGGCCTTCCCGCAATCCAGAGCTGTCTCAAATTGGCGCATAATGAAGCTTGGAAAACGTTAAAAAAGGCCCTGTATGGTTGCACAGCTGCCATGTACAACAGAACAATGGCAACAAGTTCCACTTTCAAACCAGGGTCCGTTCAGTGTCTTCAGACCCCAAATGACTGTTGGGGGCTGTTTAAAGGGAAGTTTGATGTAACCCAGTGGTAAAGATGTTCCTGTCCCAACTTTTTTGGAACATGTTTCCGACATCAAATTTGGAATGAGCATATATTTACAAAAGCATTACATGTCATAAGGAACAACATCAAATGTTGTGTTATTGTACTGTTTTTAATGTGAAATGGATCAAACTAATGAGTGCTTTCCGTTTTTATTAGCTCTGAGCTCGGAGCTCAGTACTGGTGACGGTACTGGGACATGGTTAAACACGGGCCTGCGTTATTTTGACAAAGGATATATCATGACTGTTGGGTCATGTTCATATTTCGCTGCATCCAAACATCCAAACATGCTCACTGCACACAGCAAGGCATTCACTGGTTGGTTAGACGCTCATTTGCATATCAGAATTTTTTTTTACATATATTTGCCTCTAATAAAACGTAGGTGCAATACAGGTGATGCTTTAAAATATATGTGCTAGATTTATTTAGTGCTGCCAGGTGTAAATATTTAAATATATGCCAATTATGCACAAATGTCATAATATTGAAATTAATGTGTAATGTAAATGCCTTTTTTATAAATATCAAGGACATACATTTCTTTTGCATATGAGAGACTAGAGATGGTATGTTATGAGAATTTCCTAAAAATATGGAGTACGGCCTGTTCCAAGGTTATTGCACATTGTCTTACCCACCCCACCAAGCAAGTTAGGCCTCTAAAACGGTTCTACAACAAGGCTGGAACCCCTTTTGGTGCTATGTTGAGAATATGAGATATTTGAGGTGCTCCACGAAGAACCATGTGTGATAGGTTTTCCCACCACAGAGAAGAAGAACCATGAGAAACATGTTGTTTTTAAAATAAATGAAATAGAACCGTGTGCACTAACATTGGCTTAAAACACCACATTTCAGCGCCTTCCCTGTGGAGGACCGGGGTGCCAAAACTCTTATTCTGAAATAAAAGTCACGCCGATGACGTCACTCGACCTCCTCTGACCTGTTTTCTGAGGATCTATGGAGAAAAGCTCATGGTGAGTCCACTGCGTCTCTCAGTTCTCAGAGATCTTCTCATTCAGCTCATGACCTCATATGAAGCTTCTAGCTGACGTCACTGGTGTGACCGACTCTATTCTGAGGTCACTGTGAAAAAATAGAAACGCAAATGGATTCAATCCCATATTTTAGTGGATGTTCCGTGATGGACAGTGTGTGGTTTGATGTTCTGCAGCAGGTCGTTTGTAAACGTCTCTGGTGTTTCCTTTATTATGTGGAAGGCCGATGAGGATCAGTAACACCAGTGACTCCCATGGACAGACAGAAGAGTGGACGGTTCTGTAGAATGACCCATATCAGAAGAAAAGTACAACATTACGTGAATTGTGAAGGTGGATATGGTGATGCCGATTATCCAGCGGCGTATCGTCCAGCCGCACCTCACGTACGTGGAGCGGCCCGCCTGCCTCGTCTGCCTCACCTGCCTCGCCTGCCCCAGAGCGCACGCTCTTAATGTGCTGCTCGCCATTAGGCTGAGTGAAACGCCTCTGAACTTTCTCATGGGTTTATTATGCCGGGACAAAGACAGATGGTTGTTTGGCTCCGGTTCTGTTCCGCTCTATCAACGGAATTGCGTTTCGTCTGTTCGGAGGGAAAAAAAGAAAACAAACGTAAACGTGAGGCTCCAGACGAGGTGTTTGTGTTTGTGTGGGGTGAAATATTACGCTGTCTGAGTGCCCTGATGTGACATGGATCCTGGTATTGATCCATTAGTCCAGCTGTTGTCCAGCTCCAGGCATTCCTGCACCCCCCCCCCCCCCACACTCTTTCACTCTCTCGCTCTTTCTGGTCTTCCATTTTTTTTGCCGTTCCCATCAGCCCGCAGGTTAAACGCACGCTCCCTCCATTGTTTTCCGCTCATTTAAAAAACCAAACATACAGACAGCTTCTGCATATACAGTGTGCATATTAATGAATCTCCTCCGACCCACGCAGTGGAATTAAATACGGAATAACAATGATTTCTTTAGTTATTTATTCTCGGGCTTCGTGGTTCGGCTTCGATCCCTCTCAGGGAAAGCAGAAGGCATGAAGTAACGCTCGCAGCATCATAAATACATCATCTGAGGACGGGAGGGGAAATATCTGATATTTATTTGCAGGATTTCTCTTCTCTCATCAGGCGTTTTTCCTCCAGAACAGCGCCCGGCCTGCAAATCTGTCAAGGTGACCAAAAAAATGGAAAATTAAATGCATTTCTCTTCATGTTTGTTGATGTACTTCCTCGGCGCCGGTTTCCAAAGGGCGTAAACGAACAAATTCCACCACCTCCTGCCCGGAATCGATAGCCTGCACACACACACACACACACACACACACACACACACACACACACACACACACACACATTGCGAGAAAGAGCAGCTTGTCCAGTAAAATGATCGTAATTCTCATCGATATATCAAATGTGTCTTATTTAGGAGGCTTGTGCTCTTGTTCTGAGCTGGTTTAGCCCATTTCCAGACGTTCTGACCTGTTTTAAGGGATTTTATTCAGTAAAATGATCTCACGTTTCTCAAAACAAGCAAATTGTCTGCCAACATAACAAGATTCTTACATAATACCTGAGTTCACATGAGAAAAACGCCTGGGAACGAGTTACATAATCTTAATACAGGCCTAGATAATAGAGCCTCAGTCTCAACAGGAGGAACTTTAAACATCAAGTGGATTCAAGATCACTTCACTTGACGAGACGATGTTTATTTCAGCGCAAAAACGATGGTTCTTCGAGGGTTCTTGATTAAAGGAAATGGTTCTGTAGTATAATATGAGCAGTCAAAGAACCCTTGCATCACCTTTGCATCATGAGAAGGTTCTTCAGCTTGATGGAGAACGTGCTGTAGATGGTCACATAGAGACCCTTTTTTGAAAAAGGTTCTATATCGCACTCAAAAGGGTTCTTTTATTATTATAAGCTTGACATCATAACAATAAAAGTAGCCTTTTGGGTGCTACGTAGAACCCTTTTCAAAGCTACAGCACATTCTGAACCCTTTTGTTACGTAAAGAACCCTTTAATCATGCAATTGGTTATTTGAGTGTTCATGGTTCTTTGTAGAACCACTGTCTTTACTAAAGAACCCTTGAAGAACCAACTGCTTTGTACATTTGAAGGGACAATTTTCCCACTTTGTACTCAAATGTGGAGTTCTTTAGTAAAGGCAATGGTTCCGTTTAAAACAATGTGTTCAATATAGAACCATTTCAGGCTAAAATCATTCTTTACATGGAGCAAAGGTTCTTCAGATTGATAGAGAATATGTTGAATATGGTTCTGTATGGAACGTTGTTGAAAAGGGTTCTATATAGCACCAGAAAGGGTTGTTCTATCGTTACGATATCATGCTTGTAATAATCAAATAACCCTTCAGTGCTATCTGGAACCCTTTTCAAAAAGGTTCCCTATAGAACCATCTGCAGCATATTCTCCATCAATCTGAAGGACCCCTTTATGATGCAAAGAACCCATTAATCATGCATAGGATTCTTTGTGTGTTCATGGCTCTATATAGAACCATTTTCTTTATTGAAGAACCCTTGAAGAACCATGATTTTTATGTGTGTATACAAAACATTCTCCATCAATCTGAAGAGCCATTTCATCAAGCACACAACTACTTAAGCATGCGTGTGGTTCTATATAAAACATCTTATTGTAAATAAAACCATTGCCATTTTTTTAAAGAACCCTTGAAGAACCATCTTTTTTAAATGTGTAGAAATGAGTCTGGAGCAAGAACATAATGTTCAATTAATGGGAAGCAAAAAAAATATATATATATCATTAACGTTCTACCTTATTCGCCTCTGTGAACTCTTTAGAAATACACACCGACACACTGTTCTAGGTTTGGTTCTAGTGCTCTGGGTGGTGATACAATAGTGGGAAACTAAAGAATTCCCTGAATGGTGTTTCTGTAAGTCTCGCGTTCTCAACAATGTTAGCTTTGGCTCGAGAACAATTTACAACCAGAGAACTTGAATAGACAAACATTGCTCATCCTATCTGATCCTGGTAGAACTTCCAACTTTCCAGCTGGTAGAACTTCCAACTTTCCAGTTTTCCATAAGGCTCACGCCACGTGGCGATGATGCCGTTTTTCAGTGTTTTAAATTCAGCCTTATTTTCAGGCGTCTAAATTGATTCTTTTCAACATTGCCCCCGAATCCCCCCCAACACACTTTAGATCACACCCCAGGCTACGGAGGTCCTCCAGGAAGAGTCCCAGCAGAGCAGAGGTAATTAGCGAATCCAATTGTCATCTTCATTCCGTGTTCCTTTCATTCACTGGCAGAACCTTCTAACATCACAAAATTACCCTGACTGGTCGAACTGGAAGTGTTGGAAATGGAACAAAGAACCAAAATAGAACATGAAGACGAAGGAACGCCGGGAAATGGAGTGGACTGAGGACTCCAGTGTTGGCTGGATCAGCCTTTTCAGGTGCAGGTGGATGCTGGTCGAGTGAGAGCTGGAGCGGAGATGGAGCAGAGATGGAGCAGTAAGAGAGGGAGCGGCTCAGTAATTGGGAAGGGAGCGCTGGCACTAATTTGGGTGCTATAGCACGTGGGTGGTGGCACAGTTCCAGGGGGCTGGAGGTCAGGGAACCAGTCGGTGGTTCGATCTCCTGAACTGACAAGACATGACTGTAGTGCCCTTGAGCAAGACACCTAGTGTACTCACTGCCCCCTAGTGTGTGTTTTCACTAGTGCATGTGGGTCTTTAATTGCACGGATGGGTTAAATGTGGGAGCGCAGTTGGTCAAGTGGTTCTGAATTCTCGGACGGACTTCGTTTTTGCAGCCTTATCATCTGCAGGCGCGACATATTGAGGGTGTGGATAATGTAATGACAGATGCCTTCTTCAGATCTTCTGCTCCCGAGAACACCAGGTAAAGGTGACCTAGATTTATTGCTGCTTGTTTTTTCCATATTTGGTCCTAAAGCAGTCCTAAAGCAGTGGTCAGCCGGAGAAGGCAGTGGAGAAGGCCATTCTTGATGTTCTGTCTGAATAATGTTCAGAGCCTGGTTGAAATTTCTTTAATGCTTATTTAAGCAGTTCGCTACGTCTTCCGTTGTTGCGTATACAGATCTGCAGCGTCCTCAAAGCCCATTTCACACTGTTCCAGTCAAACGTCGTTCAAACTGGAAACCAAACCAGTGCTCTATGTTTTGAGATTGGACATGACACAGCATCTGATCCAGCCGATGAAGACGTGAATTAGTCGAGCAGGTGTGGCAGATTGTGGTTGGAGCAAGACACTACAGGAAAGCAGGTCTCCAGCACCAGACTTGGTGTCCTAAAGATTTTGGGCCATGCTGGAAAGTGCAGGGTACTTTACCTGGACCTTGGGGTGGTTTGCCTGATTTGTATGGTCGTCATTGTCACACAAAAACCTTGTATCTCCGTTTTTGTCACTATTCTGCACAGCTTTAGTTATCCTTTATATAAACAAAGAGCTTTTCTCAAGAATGTAAAAAAGTCTTCTGCAAATTGCAGCTGGTGTCATCAAATCAGACGATAAAGAAACAGAACTCTTCAGTAATAATTCAGCTGGGCGTGTCTGGAGAAAAAGGCATGAGCGTATGATCCCACGAACGCCCACAGCGAAGCATGATGGTGGGAGCATCAGGATATGAAGCTGCTTCCCTGCTGATGGTCACAGTAGACATTGCACGCCATCGAAGGGAACGTGAATGGGGCGATGTAAAACAGCGAGGCTTCTCTTCTTCACTCCGTGGTTTGCTAAACTGACACTGCCGGTACTTTTCTGCCAGTATACAATGCCACACATTCAGAGGCACAAGTGTAATCGGGTCCTAGGAAAACGCTTTGAGTGAGTGCAGTGGGGCCGTGCCATGCGGTGCCTTGGCTGGGCTTTGGCATTTGCATTTGCGTTCGTGCATGGGGTGTGCTTCTGGCCTAAGGCTAAGACGCCACATGATGGCCAATGAGGGCATGTACCCCACCGAGGCATGATGGGAACAGACAGAGAATCCGCTGCTCTGACCGAAACCTGACCTGAGCCAACATGAACACACAAAACTGGAGCCCGAGGCCATCTCCTGCCAATTAAGCCTGGGCAGGAGAGGCCACCCTGCGGCCAGAGTGACGTCAGGCCGGAGATTGGTCATCTGGAGCCTCTAAGTGGCGTCCCAAGGTGAGGAGATTTGTTCACCTGAGAAAAAAAAAAACAAGAGGGAAGAAAATCTGCTGCTTGCACTGTGAATCAGAAACAGAGAACAATCTGAAGTCACGAATGATCACAGGAGAGGAAAGAAAGGAGGCAGATATTTCACGTTTACACTCGGAATGTGCCCATTAACAGTTAATCAATGCGCACAACTTTCTCACCTCGAAGAAAAACTATATACACGCTTAAAGAGATGCATCTTCAAGGGTTCCTTAGTAAAGAAAATGGTTCTATATAGAACCAAGAACACCAAAGAACCCTTTGTATGATTAAAGCATTCCTTGCATCATGACAGTGTCCTTCAACCTTATGGAAACTGTGCATGAGTGTCAAATAGACGCTTCTATATAGAACCTTTTTGAAAAGGGTTCTTCTATTGTTACGAGCTTGACACCGTATCAGTTGAAGAACCCTTTTGGGTGCCATATAGAAAGGAGGCTCTACAGGGTTCTTCATCAATCTGTTCTTCATCAATCAGGGTTCTTTGAATGTTCAAAAGAGCCCTAGAAGTGCCATCCTTTGAGTGTAGCTATAGTTCGCTAAAGAACATGGTCCTATAGGCTTCTCCATCAATCTGGGGAACCCTTTGATGATGTAAAAACCCAGGAGTCATCTGAAGAGCTCTTTGAGTGTGCATGGTTCTATATAGGTGTTTCCAGGCAGTTGCTATGGCATTAAGGGTGAACTGAGTGGTTGTTAGGGGGTGGCCAAGTGGTTGATTGTGGCAAATGAATGGGAGTCTATGTGAGGACCGAGTGGAGAGGAGTGCAGGTCAGCGTGGCCAGAGGCCCTCTAATGGCTGTGGATTAGAGGACCTACCCTGAGTGAGTGCATGCGGTTTGGTGGCTGTTGGGACAGTTAAGGGTTTGTTGGGAGTAAAAAAGAAGGGTCTGTCGGAGAAACGAGGGATGAGTGTGGGTCAGAAGTTTGTGCTCAGGGGCCTGTCAGTGTCTTCTGGTCAAGCAGGTGTTTGGCAGATGCACGTGCCGCTTTTGCACCCCATTGATTCCAATTGGAAAATATATTCGTAATTTAGCGAAGACTGTACGAAAACTACGTCGGATCAAAAAGCTGTATGCAAGCAGACCATTGCTTTCCAGTGCACAATCACTAATTAGCAGCTCTACGATCAGAGAATGTGACCAGTGAGTGGACGTCCTCTCTCACACTTACCGAGGGTGCCAATAATCCCGGAGGCCGCTGTAAGATGCGATTAGTTACTGACGTTCCTGGGATCTGCGTCACCGGCTGGTGAACTCTGTTTATGCATGTGTGCTCTTAGCATCCAAACACTGCAAGTGCCAAAACAAACCGCTTTTATCCTGAAGATCAACCGCTGGCTAATCTGGAACCCCTGCGTGACGCTCCTCCGGGGAGCGCTATTCAATTAAAAGTTTCTGAGAAGACGGCGTGGAGAGGAGCGTAAGGGAAAAGCGAGCCCACACCCACTCGCTCGGAATCTGAACCAAAGCCTCTTTTCAGACGCTTGGCCGCAACTCATTTAGAGCACATTAGCGGGAGGTTTAATGCACGGAGGGATTAATATCTAAGCCTTTATTGTGTGAAAGAAAACTTGCCACAGATTAGGAAGATTTGAGTTTTTGTGCTGTGCAACACGGAGTAGTGCTGTTTTACCCGCTCGTAAATAGTTCATCTAAAAGTACTTACACAGGCCTACTGCTGTTTTAATAAAATACGGGGAGGAAATGTCACAGTTTTACTTTCTTAAAAATCTACTGTGGGGAAAATAAACGAATAAATGAATAAATAATTGATGATAATCCTCCATCTGTAACTGTTAAGACTTCAAACTCCTGCTTAAGTCAAAGAACTTAATCCTCAGCGGTACCACAGCAATAGCTCGGTATTATATTCCGGAATTAAAGACTCCTTCAAAGGACCGGGGTGTACTTGGGGACAGCTAATAGAGGGGGTGACGTCCCGGCCGGCGTCAGAGAAGGGAAGGCTGAGCGGCGAAGGTTTACAAACGCTCCACATCCGGCCAGGGAAACTTCTCAACACCGTGGTGGGGAACTAGACCTGGGGCCGAGGCGGTCAAAAAGAAAGCCTGACTATTTATCTAGCTACCGCGACTCAATGGGTTCGGTTAATTTTACATTTCCAGGTCATCACTGTGGTGAAGAAAGCTTGTATCTCTGAAACGGTAACAGGAGAAGGAGGAAACTGCCTTAGCTTTAATGTAATGAGGTCATTTCATGGCCTTTTCTCTTCACTCAACACAGAATCTTCTCACAATGTAGAGGACAGAGCCAGTTTAACCCTAAACTCAAGGCTAAACTTACATCTACTCCTAACCGTAACCCTGACCACAATGTTGTTGACAATGAACTGACAGTTCGTTAATGATTGAGCATCTATAGGGGACCAGCCAAATACAGTGTGACCCACTTTGTTGGTTTTGAGTAAAGATGTGCTCATTTATGTTCATCCACTAAGCATGACTATCGAAATATGTGTCCAACTTGTGGCAACAGACTTAAAAATGTGCAAAATCTGCAAACTGACACATATAACATGCAGGAAAATGACAAAAAAGGAAGCCATAAAAAATGAACGGGTGCAATAGGCTTTCAAAATGTGCAAAGTTATAAAATGTGCCAGCAGATTTAGAAAATGGGCAAAATGAGGCAAATACAACACGCTTACAACATACACAACAACAGAAAATGTGCAGACTAATATGACTTAAAATATGCAAAAAGGCTTCCAAAATGTGCAGAGACACTCACAAAATGTGCAAAACGACCTGCAACAGCATTACAAAATGTTCAGACCTATAAAACGTGTAAACAGGCTTAGAAAATGTGCAAACGAAATGATAAAATGTGGAAGTGTGCTATTCGTGCTCGTAGAATTACAGACAACCGACTCATAAAATGTACAAACGTAGCTACAAAATGTGCAGTGGATTTAAAAAATGTGCAAAACGACGAATAAAATAAAAAGTCTGTTTGCACATTTTCTGATTCTCTGAGCACATTTTTGAGGATATTTGTGTAACAGAACATATTAATATCTTACAGACTTAAAACTGCACAATGTGCAAACTCACATGTGCAAACAACTTATGTGATGTGCAGACAAGTTACAGAATGCAGGTTATAAAGTGTGCAAACAACATTTAAAGTGTTCAGACAGAAACATGCAAACGCCTTATAGTGTGCAAACGGACTCCGTCCTACTAAACGTACAGGTTCAGGTCTTGTTTCTGACCAACTTGTCACAGGTGTAGAACCACTGCATGATGAGCTGAAAGGGGTTCTATGTTTTCATAGCATGCAAAGACGCGAAACACCTCACAGAACGCAAACGTTCGCAGTCACACGCATTGATTTAGCTTGTCTAGAGCAGCACAGTAAAAGTTTGAAGAACTGCCCAAACGTCCAGGCTGCTCACGCTCGAGCGGCTGTTTTGCCTGCCAGCTGAAGAAAGTTCACTTTTCCCTCCGAACCTCTCGTTCCTGCGAACTCGCTCGACCCCTCCGCTTCAGAAACCGAGAGCGGCGCCGGACACTTTTACGCTTCGACACGAAACGGCGTCCATAATGAGTTCCTGTGTGTTGCTGTACGCTGCTGTAATTAATGCCAGCCTACCTCGTTTCACTTGGATTGAAGAGGCCCTTTCTTCAGAAAAAAGTGCTGTACCTTCTGGTTATTAGCCTTAAAATTAAACCACAGTTGTCCCTCTTGAGAGCGAGGTATAAATTATCTAACAGCAAAAATGTTTTCCTTTTTTTTTCCTCCCTCCTTCTCTTAAATATCTCATTACTGGAAAGTCTTTCCCGGTGGAGTATTTATGACTTAAGGCAGAAATCTTCCCTCTAATGGAGATATGAATGCAGGGTTGGGAGTGGACGGTGGCCAGCAATCGTGGAAAGTTCTCCGGGTACTTAAAACTACAGAGTTCCCCGCTTCCCAAACGTAGTCCATCAGCCAAGCAACGTTTGGCGCCTAGTTTTAGCACTGGAGCTACCAATGTTGCTAAAATGGAATGAAAACTGAAAATGGAATGCAAACTGGGAATCTCTGTGGCGTCAACCAGCCGTGATCGCTAGCCAATGATCCACAGGCCAATAAATACAACCAAGTTAGCATCAGTGTAACTCAAAGCAAAGTTAAATGGGCGCCAGAGACGAACTTTTTACCCTGTCGGCCAGAAAACGAAGCCACGCTGATCTTAAGCACCTAATTAATCAATTTCTCGCAAACTTTCCGTATTTCGAGTAACCTGTGTTGGTGATTTGAAGACGTGTATTCAGGCTTCTTGGCAGTAATGTTAGCATTTGCCTTCCTTCTGCATTCCCAAGCGAACAAAACTCCTCAAAAATCCAGTTGTAGTTTTTCAAAACTACCTTTGGGATTCACTATATGGACAAAAGTATCGGGAAACCTACAGGAGCTTTTATGAATCCTGTTCTAGGTCCATAGGTATTAATATGAAGCTGGCCCCCCTTTGCAGCTCTAACAGCTTCCACTCTTCTGGGAAGCTTCTACAAGATTCCGGAGAGTCTGTGGGAATTTTTGCCTGTTCATCCTGAAGAGCATTTGTGAGGTCAGACACTGATGTTGGAAGAGAGGGTCTGGCTCACAATCTCCGTTCTAGATTATCCCAAAGGTGTTGGATGGGGTTGAGATCAGGGCTCTGTGAGGGTCAGCCAAGTTCTTCCACACCTAAGTCATCCGGTCAGGCCTTTATGGAGCTGCTTTGGTCACTGGGACTCAGTCATGCTGGAACAGGAAAGGTTCTTCCCCAAACTGTTCCCAGAAAGTTGGAACTGTCTTGTTCTTCCCTGAAGCTAAGGGTTTTAGACCAACCCCTGAAAAAATCCCCATAGCATCATCCCTCCTCCACCAAACTTCACAACTGGCACAGTGCAGTCAGGCAGGGAACGTTCTCCAAACCCAGACTCGTCTATCAGACTGACTGATTGGTCACTCCACAGAATATGGTTCCACTGCCCCAGAGTCCGGTGGCGCTTTAGTCCACTCCATTCAACGCTTTGCTCTGTGCTTATTGATATGAGGCCTGCAAGCAGCTGCCCAGCCAAGGAAACCCTGCCACGAAGCTCTGGGGCAGTTTCTCTGCTGATGTTGATGCCAGAGGAGGTTTGAACTCTGCAGTTATTGATCAGCAGAGCGTGTGCCCTACGCTCCTCAGACCTCGGAGACCTGCTCTGTAACTGCACGTGCTCTGACACTTTTCAATAAAACTCTCACAGTTTTGATCGTGGACAATCTAGGAGGGATGAAATTTCACCAGCTGACTGGTTGCAATGCTGGCATCCTACTACAGCACCACGCTGGAATCCAGTAGGCTCTTTAGACCCACTCTTTCACCAGTGTGTGTAAAGGCAGGCTGCATGGCTAGCTGCTTGATTTTATACACCTGTGGGAATGAGACTGAATGAAACACCTGATTCAGGGATTACGATGTGTGTCCCGGTACTTTTGCCCATACAGAAGGGTCTTTAAATGGGACAGTCTCACTCTGGAGACGATGGCAGTGTTGCCGGAAGAGGCGAGCGGGCATGTTTACGACAGCAGTGGTTACATATCTTAGGTTGCCCAGAGTGCCTCGCAAATAGTCTAGTCTTGATCGCTTCTGACATTCTGACATCTATAAACCCGGACAAAATTTAGGCCGGTGCTACTGCAGCCGTTGTTCCAGCTCGTTTATAGATATAGAGCCAGAGGGCGGCTAACTCCATCCACGGTTTAATTCGTGTCAACTTACACGTGGACAATGAGGCTGGATTACATGATCGTGAGAGTGGGGGGAGGGCGCACTGAGAGCTCTCGTTTTCCTGGCTCGCGTTACGCTTCCATTAATCTTCGCAAAGAGGCCTTTTATGTTATTATCTGGCGGCGGACCAGAGCTTTTGTCCACCCCCACCTTAACGCTGCCTTTTCTTAACTCGCTGAGGCTTTATGTTTAGAGCAGCGCTGCTTCTAAATTCTTGGAGCGAGAGAGATGCATTTTTTTCCCCTCGTGAAAATAGAGATATCGGGCTAATTAGCAAGCTACCGCTTGGCAACGTGGAGCACTTGCTTCATCGTCTAACTGCTGCGTACATTCGTAGGAGAAACACTGCGTGTCCTGCTGCTTTGCTGCTGTCTCAGTTCGTGTATAGGTCGGTTTTCATCCTCCGTCTTTCTTGGTGCCGTTTATAGTGTCTTTGCTCACTTGAGGCTTGGACAAATAACATTGGAATCCAGTTGAATTGAATCGGTCTTCTCTCACTACAAAGCCCAGCATGCATTATGCAAATACATCTACAACCATTGGGAACCCCGGTGGTGTCAACGGCGGTGTTTATGGACTAATGTCTCCCATGCGAGCATACAGGAGCGTTTATTTATGGATTAATATCTCACATTTTAATGGAACTGTGTAGTTATTGAGGCCTTTTGTGGTCTAATATCTTCAATTCTAGCAGGTAGGAGTGTATATCAGAGTCACGTATGGACTGATATCTCCTATTTTAGTGTATACGAGTGTTTATTGAAGTTGTTTATGGACTGATATCTCCTATTCTACTTCATAAGGGAGCTTAACAGAGCTTATTAAGGTTGTCTATGGACTTATAAGTCCAAATAGGAATGCTTTTTGAGGTCATTTATGGAATAATATCTCAAAATTTAGCATATGTTATTGAGGTCGTTTATGGTCTAATATCTCCTATCCTAACATATGTTTATGGACTAATATCAGCTATTCTAGTGTATATGAGTGTTTATTGAGGTTGTTTGTGGTCTAATATCTCATTCTAGTGTATAGGAGTGTTTATTGAGGTTGTTTGTGGACTAATATCTCATTCTAGTGTATATGAGTGTCTATTGATGTTGTTTATGGACTAATATCTCCTATTCTAGTGTATATGAGTGTTCATTGAGGTCGTTTATGGTCTAATATCTCCTTTCCTAACATATGTTTATGGACTAATATTTGCTATTCTAGAGTATATGACTTTATTGAGGTTGTTTATGGATTAGCATCTCCTATTTTTGTTTGTAGGAGTGTTTATTGGGGCTGTTTGTGGACTAATATCTCCTACTCTAACAAATAGAAGTGCTTATTAAGGTCAATTACAGACTAATATCTCCTAGTCTAAAGGAACGTTTATTGAGATTGTTTATGGACTGATACCTCAGATTGTATTGTATATTTTAGATCTTATACTTTTAATGAATAGTATTGTTGATTGGGGTTATTTTTGGAGTAATATCTCAATCTAGCATTCAGGAACATTTATTCACATTGTGTGATTTCATCTGCTTGAATATAGCAATGTTTATGGTGGTCCTTTATGGACCAATATCATATATTCTAGTGTTTTTTAGGTAGTTTATGGACTGATCTCCTATTCTGGCATATATGAGTGTTTATTGAGGTCCTTTATAGACTAATATCACCTAATCCAGTTTTGTTCTAGGGTAGTTTATAGACTGGTATCTCCTATCCTAGCATAGATGAGTGTTTATTGAGGTCCTTTATGGACTAATATCACCTATTCTAGTTTTTTAGGTGGTTTATGGACTGATGTCCTTCATGGACTAATATCACCTATTCTAGTTTTTTAGGTGGTTTATGGACTGATGTCCTTCATGGACTAATATCACCTATTCTAGTTTTTTAGGTGGTTTATGGACTGATGTCCTTCATGGACTAATATCACCTATTCTAGTTTTTTAAGTGGTTTATGGACTGATGTCCTTCATGGACTAATATCACCTATTCTAGTTTTTTAGGTGGTTTATGGACTGATGTCCTTCATGGACTAATATCACCTATTCTAGTTTTTTAGGTAGTTTATGGACTGATGTCCTTCATGGACTAATATCACCTATTCTAGTTTTTTAGGTGGTTTATGGACTGATGTCCTTCATGGACTAATATCACCTATTCTAGTTTTTTAGGTGGTTTATGGACTGATGTCCTTCATGGACTAATATCACCTATTCTAGTTTTTTAGGTGGTTTATGGACTGGTGTCCTTCATGGACTAATATCACCTATTCTAGTTTTTTAGGTAGTTTATGGACTGATGTTCTTCATGGACTAATATCACCTATTCTAGTTTTTTAGGTAGTTTATGGACTGATGTTCTTCATGGACTAATATCACCTATTCTAGTTTTTTAGGTAGTTTATGGACTGATGTCCTTCATGGACTAATATCACCTATTCTAGTTTTTTAGGTGGTTTATGGACTGATGTCCTTCATGGACTAATATCACCTATTCTAGTTTTTTAGGTAGTTTATGGACTGATGTTCTTCATGGACTAATATCACCTATTCTAGTTTTTTAGGTGGTTTATGGACTGATGTCTTCTATTCTGGCATATGGGAGTGTTTATTGAAGTCATTTATGAACTCATATCTCATATTCTAACGTATATGAGCATTGACACAGGATGTTGATGGTCTAATGGTTCCTATTCAAATGTATAGGAGTGTTTATTGGGGTTGTTTATGGACTGGTATCTCCTGCTCCAGCGTATAGGATTGTTTATTGCGTGCTGTATCTCATTAGCTGAGGTTGTGCTGAATCTGTGGCCTGAGCTACAGTATTTGATGTTACTGTCAAAAGTGTTGATTGTTCGCTCCCACAAGCAAGATATAGGCTGACTTGTGTGTGGTCGCGCGGCCTAACAAAGCCAAAACCCTCATTAGCGGCAAGAATGAAAAAAGAGGGAAGGAGAGAGGGAGAGAGAAGCCGGAGGTCGATTTATCATGAATCAACGGGAGGAGGGCGCGATAAGCTCAGATTATTCCAGCAATTCAAAAGAGGGAGCAAATTAGAAATGAGGAACTAAAGATGTGAGGATTTACAGCCGTTAAACGCCGGGCCTCATAAACCACCGGCAGCTTTTCCTCCACACTGCTCAGCCTCGGGCTCTTTCCGAGGAAAGTCTTCGGCAGCAAATCACATCCACACATTCCTCACCTCACCACAAACGGAGCAGCCAAGTCCCCGAGTAACAAGAGGCTTACGCCATTAGCGCAGCCACAACTGTGTGGCTAAACAATCTCACAGTTTCCTGAAAACGTTGTGCGGAAAAAAGCAGACGCAGTTCGGCGGATTAGCTCCACCCATTCAGCTACAGCAGTTTAGCTCCACCCGTTCAGCTACAGCGGTTTAGCTCCACCGTTCAGCTACAGCGGTTTAGCTCCACCCATTCAGCTACAGCGGTTTAGCTCCACCCGTTCAGCTACAGCGGTTTAGCTCCACCCATTCAGCTACAGCGGTTTAGCTCCACCCGTTCAGCTACAGCGGTTTAGCTCCACCGTTCAGCTACAGCGGTTTAGCTCCACCGTTCAGCTACAGCGGTTTAGCTCCACCGTTCAGCTACAGCGGTTTAGCCCCACCATTCAGCTACAGCGGTTTAGCTCCACCATTCAGCTACAGCGGTTTAGCTCCACCCATTCAGCTACAGCGGTTTAGCTCCACCGTTCAGCTACAGCGGTTTAGCTCCACCGTTCAGCTACAGCGGTTTAGCTCCACCCGTTCAGCTACAGCGGTTTAGCTCCACCGTTCAGCTACAGCAGTTTAGCTCCACCGCTCAGCTACAGGGGTTTAGCTCCACCGTTCAGCTACAGCAGTTTAGCTCCACCCATTCAGCTACAGCAGTTTAGCTCCACCCATTCAGCTACAGCGGTTTAGCTCCACCGTTCAGCTACAGCGGTTTAACTCCACTGCTCAGCTACAGCGGTTTAGCCCCACCGTTCAGCTACAGCGGTTTAGCTCCACCCATTCAGCTACAGCGGTTTAGCTCCACCCATTCAGCTACAGCGGTTTAGCCCCACCGTTCAGCTACAGCGGTTTAGCTCCACCCATTCAGCTACAGCGGTTTAGCTCCACCCATTCAGCTACAGTGGTTTAACTCCACCGTTCAGCTACAGCGGTTTAACTCCACCGTTCAGCTACAGCGGTTTAGCTCCACCCGTTCAGCTACAGCAGTTTAGCTCCACCGTTCAGCTACAGCGGTTTAGCTCCACCGTTCAGCTACAGCGGTTTAGCTCCACCCATTCAGCTACAGCGGTTTAGCTCCACCGTTCAGCTACAGCGGTTTAGCTCCAGCCTTCAGCTACAGCGGTTTAGCTCCACCCATTCAGCTACAGCGGTTTAGCTCCACCCATTCAGCTACAGCGGTTTATCTCCACCCGTTCAGCTACAGCGGTTTAGCTCCACCCATTCAGCTACAGTGGTTTAACTCCACCGTTCAGCTACAGCGGTTTAACTCCACCGTTCAGCTACAGCGGTTTAGCTCCACCCGTTCAGCTACAGCAGTTTAGCTCCACCGTTCTGCTACAGTGGCACTATGTGTAGCAGCCAATGCGAACACAGCTCATTTACATATATCCGCCTTAAAGGCGCCGCCTGCTTGGCTCTGAAGGAGAGGCAGAGTTTGGAAGTTGGTGTAAAATGACTTATGACTGTTTTCTGTTCGTGGGGCGAGAAAATCAACACGCCGTGACGTCTCCGCACCGTTCGAGGCGAGTGTGCGTTAATTAAGGCTCGGAGTTAGCGCCGCGCTAATTGATTTCCATAACCCTCCATCACTCGTTAGCTGCATTAGCCGCTATAACCCCGACTCCGAACATGCCTTGGCTGATGGACCACGTTTGGACTGGGGGGGTGAATTTAATCTCCTGCACTGCTTCTTTAAGTCTCTCTAGGCTGCGTTAAACGGGAGCTTCAGCCTCTCGCACCGCTGGCAGCCGCGTGCGTTTGATGTCCAATTACGCGCACATGCTACTTTGGCGTTTGAAGCTGTCGTTTATCTCATTTAGTCTCACGCAGTTGCTGCTCTGGTGCATCCGTCAGCCGTCATGCTAACAATCGCGAACCCTAATTCCGGCGCCGTTGTTGTCTAAACATTACGCTCACATTTATTCATTTAGCAGAAGCTCTTATCCAGAGCAGCCAACAACACAGCGGAGGCCAAAACCACGTGAAATATCTGCTCATAAAGCTGTGAAGACCGCCTTTACAGCCCTCCGCCGCACGTGCTCTGAGAGCAGCGTCTGACAGGGGCCATTTCATTCACTTTTCTTGCATAAAGTGGCCCTGATTGATTGTTACGCTGCTAAAAGTGATCATATTAACAGTGTGCAGGGGTCTTTTCGGCCTGCGTTGCCTTGAGGCAACACTGTGAACCAACAGAGCTGATTACACGTCTAGAGCGTAACATGAATAACAAGATATTTGGATCAAACCAACGCAATTTCTTCATCTTTAAATGCTTAATAAACAAAGCTCAAACTTTTCCGAAATCACGTGAACATGATTTTTCAAGGAATCAGTAAAACTGGTGTTGACACACACTCACCGGCCACTTTATTAGGTACCCCTTGCTAGTAAAAGGCTGGACCCCCTTTCGCCTTCAGAACTGTCTTAATTCTTCATGTCAGACTTTCAACAAGGTGTTGGAAACGTTCCTCAGAGATTCTGGTTGGTTATTTGAGTTCCTGCTGTCTTTCTGTCATCTGGAACCAGTCTGCCCATTCTCCTCTGACCTCTCACATCAACAAGGCATTTTCGTCCACACAACTGACCGCTCACTGGATGTTTCCTCTTTTTCGGACCGTTCTCTGTGAACCCTAGAGATGGTTGAGCGTGAAAATCCCAGCAGATCAGCAGTTTCTGAAATACTCAGACCAGCCCGTCTGGCACCGACAACCACGCCACGTTCAAAGCCCCTTAAATCCCCTTTCTTCCCCGTTCTGATGCTCGGTCTGCACTTCAGCAAGTCGTCTTGACCACCTCTACAGGTCTAAATGCAGTGAGCTGCGGCCGTGTGATTGGCTGATTAGCTATATGTGTTAACAAGTGACTGAACAAGGGTACCTAATAAAGTGGCCGGTGAGTGTTGTAACTCCCAAATGACAGAATTGACTGTAAAGGGCTTCTGGTCACTAAAATGTGTTAAATAATAAACAAAAACTGGCAAATGGATCTAAATAAAATGAAATAAAATCGGAATAAACAATGAAATGAATGTCTACCTCCCAAGAGATTTGGTGGCCAAACACTGACAGTTCATTGGTTTAACCTGCATTATTAACCATGTTGTTGTCATTAAATATGTATGGCGTAGTTGTGAAGTTGGCAAAAAGGGGTTGTTGCCCTGAGGCAACATCACTCAGCAGAGGTGTCAACACCGTTAATTACAGGACACAAGTGCTCAGCAAGTGGACAGGTAAATTGACATAATGCCCTCTGAATGTAATCCATTAAACAAGCAACCACAAATAACAGCAAAGAAGCTTGTTTACCTGCCAGTCACACTGAAGCAAAACTCATCTTTTATGTTTGTTTTTCTTTAGCAAATTATTAACGAACTACACTATATGGAAAAAAGCATTGGGACACGCCTCTAAATTGAGTTTCAGCCACACCCATTGCTAACAGGTGGATAAAATTAGGCACATGGTCTTACAGCCTCCTTAGACAAACACTGGCTTTAAATGTGGCTCTGTCATTGGACGCCACTTCTGCCAGTTTGTGAAGTTTCTAGATCTGCTAGATCTGCCCCAGACAACTGTAAGTGCTAGAACTATGAAATGGATGCATCTATTGGCAGCAACCACTCAGGCACGAAGCTATAGACCACCCAAACTCACAGAGTGGGCCACCGAGTGCTGAAGTGCACAGTGTCCTCTGTTGAATCGTCACTAAAGAGCTCCAAACTGCCTCTGGAATCAACATCAGCAAAAGATCTGCACATTAGGGGCTTCACGGAATGGGTCTCCATGGCTGAGATCTGAAAACATCAGATCCGTGTCACATCTGATTTGCCTGGTAATGTGAACGTAGCCCGATTTGCGCAGTTGCTCCCTGAGACTACTTAACGACTCAACACAGTCTGAAGCATATGGGATAACGTAGTCATCCAGTTAGCGCCGTGCTAATTGGTTGCGTATAAGCTCCTTACCTGTTAACTACATTGGCCTCATAGCTTCAGAAGCAACCTTCCGGCTCGGCTCGGCTGATTGACTACATTAGGGGTAAAGGGGGTAAATCTGATTCTCCCTAACAAGCGAAGGCTTCTTGGCTGAGCTTCTGAGGCATTGTTCTCTGGGTTTCGTGGGAGGAAGTGCACCCCCCCCCCCACCACCACCACCACCACCACCACCAACCGTCAAACCTGCCGCATTAGTGTCAGGGAACGCGTGGGGAACGTTTTCCCCTCAGTGCTTCCGGAGCCTGAGGATACGCTCCCAGAAACCCTCCGCTTCGTTAAAGTCTCTGCTTTAGTCCCTGAAACACCGCCAAACCCCTAATTTGGAACAAAGTACAAAGACATTTCGGAGATGGCGAGGGTTTTCATTTCGGCGGGCAATGATTCTGATTTTTCCCTGCGATAAATCAGGGCAATTTGGGCCGAGGAAAGAGCAGCCTGAGTATCGCGTGGTAAATGATACCCCAGGTTCAGAAGCGTGTCGAGAATGGGCTCTGAAATGGAACAGAAGTGCGGAGGGAAGACGAAGGCGTTGTAATTTGAGGCCTGTGCATTAGGAAAAAGGCGACGGTGATCTTCTCAGCTAACGATAACGTTACATGGGATCGCCTTGACCACATGGAGACCGGAGTCCAGATCAGGATGGAGCCTCTGAATAATGAGCCAACAGAGAAGATACTCTAAACCATTGGTTAGAGGGCCAAATGAGGAATAGCCTGGCAGGAAATCAAATTCACACCACCAGTTTGCCCCTCAGCCCAAACGCAGTCGATCAGCCACGACACGCTCAGTGTCTGAAGTTCATCTCTTTAGATTTAGCGCTGGAGCTGCGGGGCTAATGTACCTGACAAGTAACGGCAGCTTATACCCCACCAATTAGCATAATGTAATAAGTCTGATACATTAATATCTAGAATTAAATTCTAATGCAATTAATATTCAATTCATATTTCAATTAATATTTTTTCATTAAAAATCTGTTTTCAAAAAATTCATAAAATGAATATCCAGCATAAAGTTTTAGTAAAATTAACACCCAGAATGAAGTTCTAATAAATTAACACCCATAATGAACTTCTAATAGAATTAACACCCAGAATAAAGTTCTAATAAAATTAATATCCAGAATAAAGTTCTAATAAAATTAACATCCAAAATGAAGTTCTAATAAATTAATATCCAGAATAAAGTTCTAATAAAATGAATATCCAGAATGAAGTTTTAATAGAATTAACACCCATAATGAACTTCTAATAAAATTAACATCCAAAATGAAGTTCTAATAAATTAATATCCAGAATAAAGTTCTAATAAAATGAATATCCAGAATGAGGTTTGTATAGAATTAACACCCATAATGAACTTCTAATAGAATTAATACCCAGAATTAAGTTGTAATAAAATTAATATCCAGAATAAAGTTCTAATAAAATTAACATCCAAAATGAAGCTCTAATAAATTAACATCCAGAATGAAGTTCTAATAGAATTAATATACAGAATAAAGTTATAATAAAATTAACACCCAGAATAAAGTTCTAATAAAATTAACACCCATAATGAAGTTCTAATAGAATTAACACCCATAATGAAGTTCTAATAGAATTAACACCCAGAATAAAGTTCTAATAAAATTAACATCCAGAATAAAGTTATAATAGAATTAATATCCAGAATGAAGTTCTAATAAATTAACATCCTGTATGAAGTTCTAATAGAATTAATACCCAGAATGAAGTTCTAATAGAATTCAACTCATAATAATAGTTATCAAGTAATATAAATATAATAATATAATATAATAGTAAAAGTCATTATCGTTTAAAACTCAAATTGACTAAAACCTCGTTAAAAACCGTTTGCTGTCTGGCTTATCATACTTCAATCTACACTGTATAAAGCATTACTGAATAAAATGTGAGTATTTGTGAAGAACGGTGTAGATCACGTGAAGACAGTTGCAGTCACTAATACAGAGATGCTGTTTAGAGGGTAAAGGCTGAGAAGCTCATTGACCAAAACAGTAGCGTGAACGAGCTGTGACCTCAGCTCTGAGGAGAAGGACGATGTTGAGCTGTCGTGGAGAGAACGAGCGAGTAAATGGGTCAGTTCGCCGCAGTCCTAGAACACCTTGTTAGCAAATTATGAACCACCCCCCTCCCCCCTCCCCCCACACACATTCAGTGTTAGTCCATCTCTCTGTGACCGTGATAAAGAAAGGTCCACCCTGTTCCTCTGACTGAATGGACAGCACACTGCTCGAGGTCTTACGTAAGGAAATGTTCCCGGTAGAAAGAGAGGAGAGAAGAAAGGCGAAGTCTCAGGGCACCTTCATGTGGGCCGTGGGTGAAGGCCTTTAGAGCCCCGAGTGGGTCTATTTAAGTCACGGGAAATTGATTTGAGGCATCGCGCTGCTTTCGATTGGGACTCCTCTTACACTGCACGTCCTTCAGGCTCTGAGACACTGCTTTTTAAAGCCGTGAAGGACGTTGGAGCATGGGAACCTGATCGCCGTTTCAAAGTATTAGCACCCACTGATGTACATGAGGGGATTCGCCAAAACGCTTTATGCCCAGATGCTTTGTAGATACTCACCTTCAACTGAAAGTTCTTCACATTCACTTCACTGCATATTGCACTAGATTCACAGCGCCGAACGATAAGCTGTTAGATTAAAAAATAAGCCTGGAGTGTGTAGACAAATACGGTCTTATTGTTCACTACCCAACCCCACCAAGGAACTATATAAAGACCTGCTTATATGGAATGCTGATGATGCTAAAATAGTGAAAAATCTGAAATAATCAGTTTTCTTTGGGGACTATTTGGCCTCACAACATGCATCACTTCACCATGAATCGATTTTAAAAATATATTTTAGGCCAAAACCTTTCTTTGAGGGAGCTTTTGGAGGTGGACGTCTGGTTCCTATCACCACAACTGAACAACTGACTTGGTGAGATTCTCTAGAATGGAGCACTTTCACACTGAACCACTCTGAACGACTTTTACATCTCGATCACTAAATTCTGTTGAAATTTCGAAATGTTCCATGCAGCTCATGGATTCTTGTTACAGTGTGTTGTTGCTTTTGTTAGTTTGCTGCTCATTGATTTATCCTTAGGTAAGATGTTGCCTTAAAAGACACTCGACAGCGGGATGTTTCTACAGGGTTACAGTTGCACTTCTCTCACAACATCATACAGCAGTTGGGCTTCAGCTACATCAATTCTAAAGAGTTGAGTTCTTTGTCATTTTCCTAAACCCTGAGCTTAGCACTCATTCTAATCCCAACTGTAACCTCAACACGACACTAAACTGTAGATTTTACCATATTATGAGGTCAGAACTTCAATATCTTGTCTCTGTTGTGCATCTTGTGTAGATGTTTACCCAATTTGAAAACTTGGGTTCCATCGCCTTCAAATGTTTTGATGAACAAAGCAATAGGAAAGGTCCAAAATGGCTTGCAGAAACATCAGGTTACATTAACCTCCATGACAAGTTTAGAGGGTTTTTTGCTTTGCCTGTAAAGTGACCATTTCAGGGGTACAACTTTTCAGCGATATGTTATAGGAAACCAGGAGACAAGCATGATTTGTTCTATGCAAATTGCTGAAATAACAAGCATCGCTAACCTAATGATTTGTCTCACGTTTCATGTTCTGCCCTTTGTAGAGGATCAAATTATGCCACCCCTAACTATCCCCACACACACACACGCGACACGCGTCTTTTCGGGGACGAGCGCAGTCACGTTCCTCCGTCTCCTCGCTCCTCGTTTGGGGGATAGCGAGCGAAGGCGGACGTGATTACGAGGAGGATCATTTCGGAGTGTAATTTAATGAAGTCGGGGTGTAATTTCTGAGGCTCCGTGAGGACTAACTCCAATAAAAGCCCTCACTGTGACTGCCAGCACAAAGCGAGAACACTAAGAGCCTCTGCTTTCCGTTTCAACTAGAAGATCTTCAAACACACAAATAATGAGCGTCGTCTCAAAGCTGTCAGTTCAGGGTCGGGAGGACAGTTTTGGGACCCGTTAAGCCTTCAAATGTTTACAGTACCTTTCCGAACCAGAGAAATAGGCTGGCTTCAAACAGTGGGTTAGACCAGAGGAGCTGATCTTTCTCAGCCATTATTAGCGCCGATATTTCAGAGAGGGATCTACAGTGAACACGGATGTGGTTGATGAGTCAAAACCTGCTTTTTAGTTTGCTTCTTTAGTTTTGCGCTGGAGCTACAGGGCAACAAGCTTATGTCCCACCAATTAGCATGGTGCTAATTGGATGCCTATATCATCACACACTCGTCTCAAACCATGCAGAGTCGTCTTGAATCGGCCATCAGAACCAGCGTGTACCTCAGCGTGAACCAGGACATTCCGGTGGGAAATAATTACGGAGAGGACATGATTCCCTCTCTGTATTTGATTGGATCATGAACTAGAACTGGATGCTAGTCCACAGTCATCTACCATGCCTCCTGCAACACCTTCGGCTCCCTGATTGGGTGGAATCTTGGCCGTACAGGAGGCACAGGGGGGTGGAGGGTGTCAGTGACGCAGCATTGGTTTACATCAGAAAGAGTTTCAGAGGTGGACACTTCAAACAAAGACCATCTAGAAGCAAAAATTCAGACGTTTATATGATATGATATAATAAATCAAGCTTAATATGAGCAGGAAGATGAACGTCCAAGGTTAAAAACATCGGTTTTGAATTCAGGTTCACTTGTAAGTAATGACTGTGTGGTTTCTGAAACTGTGTGACCCACTGTTTTCTATAAATATGGATTAAAATATGGACAGAATTCAAGATTTGAGACATGCTCAGTGCCACAGAACCATGACTTGGCTATTCTTAGCTGGTTCCATGGTTATGCTGGTATTGTGCCACCATGTCCTACATTATGTTCAAGATGTTGGCTTAAATGGTCACCAATCCACCCCCTCACCATTCGATAAATCTCAAACCATCATGTTTAACAGCACTGCTGACTAAGAGAGAGGAGCTGTTGGCATTAACTTAGCATGGTACCAGCTCTGCACACCAGAGAACATTGGCGAACAGAGGACCTACGTTTAGATGATAAACACTCAGGACTCAGACAACAGTGAGCAGGAGGTGGTAGGAAAAAAAGAGCATTATCCAAAATGCATGCAGATATTCAGCAGGGGATAATTACACCGGCTGAAATATTAAAAAATATAAAAACATTAGGCCCGTTAGGCGACGTGAGCCCAGAATGACGAACGGTTGAGAAGGGACGAGACTGGGTTCACTGTCATAAAACTGGAGCATCAGTCCTCACTTCCCACAGCTGTGCTTTCCATCTGATGGGCTGGAGTTCGTTTTGGGCGACGTTACATTTACCACTTTTAGTTTGTCTGAAACAGCCTCCGCAATATGGATCTTGAGTGGAACATTCTAAAATGCATTACCACGAAAAGGACAGAATGACATGACATGAGCATGACGTTCTGTGCAGAGCAACCATCATTTATTTAAAGTGCAGTCAAAACATCCATTACGGGGTTTTTTCCCCCACAGTTTCCTTCCCAGTTTAGTTGTACCCAATTCCACCCACTAGTTGTGACTTCCCTATTCATACGATACCTCCAGCGTTAAGCTAGACAGGCTTCCTGCAAGTCCTGTGAAGTTCCACTGTGTCTTCTTGAGCTGCCACTAACACAACATCACAGCTGAGCACACTTGGACGATAACACCAACCTCCACTTGTGTTACATCGATGGGGCTGTTCTACCCCCCCGCAATGTCCACTGCACTTTGTTGGACTCCTGGACACAGAACATTTTCAAAACTGAGGTCCATAAAAGAGTAAAAGATCAAATGTTTCACCCAGCAACCACACAAGGCCTGGTAGACTTGTGGTTCCCAACTCTGCTCCTGGAGAACCCCCTATCCTTAGAGCTTCCCCTGCTCCCAACAAACCTGATAATCAGCTTTGGGAGTCAGGAAAACGTTAATATATGCAGGACATGGGGTACTCCAGGACCAACATTGGGAACCTCTGTGGTAGACCACCAAAATTGTCCTGATCAAACAAAGAGGCTGAACGATGGACTGACTGCCCTCAGAGTCCAGACCTCAACACCACTGAATGTATTTAGATTACATCAGAAGATGAACTGGAACCAACTTCCAAGACTTTGAAAGCGTGGAAAAGTATGTTTTCTGCTTCTCGTGACACGGAAAGATGAATAAATTGTCAGGAAATGAGACAAGTCAATGGTGGCCTGTGGCTTTTGAACAGAACTTAACTGCATGTGTAAAAACGATTTACGCTTTTGCCTGTTCTCGTTTCTTTTATGCTCTCTTCACTACTGAACATTACTGATGGATATGTGTAATAACAGTAAACGTGCTGAATTAGACGCTGTAGATCGCGCCATGATGGTGCAATTCATCACCAAGTGGTCCTCATTAACATAAAGATGTGAGCCGGAAGTTAATTCAGGAGAAGTTTCTGGAAGGCTCTCTTATTAGGCTGTCTCCGAGCTGACAGTCTCCTCACCTTGGATTTAAACTCCGAGCAGGATTTGACGCCCGTATTTTCATGACTCGTCTGCTCTGAAGGTTGAGACTTGATCCCGTTATGTAAAGATTTGTGGCTGCTGCCCAAGCCCAGATTACCTTGGCTTAATTTGTTTGCCCAATAGACCTGGCTTAATATGTCTTTAATATGGCCCGGCTCAATGCGATGTCCCAGAGGTCAGGCGCGCCAATCTGTTTTTTGCCTATTCCATCATCCAGACATATTTTTCAGTAATACTGCAGATTCACAAGGGCATACGCAGTTCATATCTCTCTAACAAAAGGTGGCTCTGACTGCTGATCACTTTATATATCCATTATGTATTCAGAAAGTGATGTGACAGCGGGATCTGGAACACTTTTGGTGAAATATAGTTACCATGCACTCCTCATTGAAGCATTCATACTGTATTATGAATTGTGGCATTTTCTATAATCCTAAATATGCAGTAAGCAGTGAGTTTCAATATATATTCACTTTTCCAGTCATGATTGGCCCCTCCCAGTCCATGTGCTTTTGTTTACTTCTGGTCTTGTCCACGTGCTTCTTTGTTTTGATTCTTCCCTGTTCTGCCCCCTTGTTTCTAGACTCCGCCCTTGATTGTTTTCACCTGTGTCTTGTTACCCCTTGTTGTTCTTGTGTTTAAGCCCTGTGTTTTCCTGTGTTAGTGGCTGGTCTTTGTATGGTGTTGTTTCTTCTGGCCTGTACTGTAGACTGGGGTTCAATCCCCTGTTTGGACAAGCACCCTACACTATACCAATAAGAGTCCTTGGGCTAGACTCCTAACACTACTTGCGCCTTCCTGTGTAAACTGATCAAATTGTAAGTCGCTCTGGATAAGAGCGTCAGCCAAATGCCGTAAATGTAAATGGATCAGCCTTTATTTGCATGTGCAGGTGGGTTAGGTTGTTAAAGGAGGAATGATTTTGATGCCCAATGGTATTAAAAAAGCTGGCGGTGGACAGAACCTAAAAACCGTGCCGTCTGAAATGCTGAATCTGCCTGTACTTTAGTCCATATGTCACGGAAGTCACAGGAACCACATAACCACATTTATTATTTAGACATGCAGTTAGCACGGTGCTAATATGCTAATCGGTGGGGAAGAGACAAGCCAAAGGACAGTTAACCTTTCATTGGGGCATAAGCTTCTGTTACTTGCTAGATCCAATGTAAAGATGCAAACTTCAGATGTCAAGCCTGTCTCGGCTGATTGACTACATTCGGGGTAGTGGTGGGGGAGGGGCACCTGGGCAAAATAGATGCTTTACCAATCTATCGCTTTAAGCGTGAGCTGAATGATATGTGCATTGCACAGTGAAAGTGGCCCGGGTGATTGAACTTTAGTTGACTCTCCATCGCCTGGGCCAAGGCTTTCAGCCACCCAAGTTTTTCACCATTAGCTCTCGACGGAGAGACCCCAGTTGCCATGGAAACTGAGCTGACAAAAAGCTGGTTATAGCTCAGAGAGAGAGAGAGAAAGAGAGCGAGAGAGCGAGAGAGAGAGAGAGAGAGAGAGAGAGAGAGAGACAGAGCAGAGGGGAATAAAGTTGCCACTTTGTCGGCTGGCAGTGCTGAGGAATGACTCGGAGATTTGTAACTGGCTGTTTAGAGGCGAATCTACCGCACATGAAGCCTCGATGTGTGAAATGTGTCACTGTTTCGTTGAATCGGATCCTCTCCAGACGCCAGATAACCTACACACCAGCGGAGGAGAGCGTGCTTGTTGTAGCCCGAGAGCTGGTGTCTGAATTTCTTCCTCTGCCTCTGAGGAAGCTGTTCTGCTCCACCACTAATGGTCAGTTGGTATCAGTTGCCATAGCGATAGTTCAGTGTAAAATCCAATTCAGGCGGTTTCCCACGTCTCCATAAACGTAGACGATTTCGGCGTAGTTTGGTTGGACGTGGCTTGGACTGGGCTGAGCTGTTATGACCCATATTTTATATTTTACTGCGCTATTGTTTTGTTCCCTGTTAGTAGAAAATGAATCCATTTCTACATGACCTCTCTTTCTCCCTTAGAAATAAATGTTGTTATTGCCATAATATGTAAATAAGCTCTGTTCTGATTGGCTGCCTCATTTAGAAAGCACTTGAAGCTGAAGCACTCCTAATAAGTTCAGTGTTTTCCTTTTTGGACTTAAAACATAGGCTGATACGGTTAAAGTGGCCTAAGATTATGATCTCAATTCCAAAAAAAAAGGAGATAAAATGCAAACATAATCTCAGTGCAGTGTTTTGTAAAAATGTCTTTTACAGGTGTTTAACTGAAAAGATATTAATTATTTTACCTTTTCGACTCTTGACTTGTGTAAATAAAGGCAAATTCCAAACTTGACGCCTGCAACACATTCCATGTGAGTTGAGACAGAGGCAATGTAAGACAGGGAAGGTTCTAGAATATTCAAAAACACCTGTTTTGGAACTTTCCACAGGTGAACAGGTGAAAAGGGACAGGGACAGACAAACTAAAAAAAAAAAAAAAAAGCATTCACAAAAGGCTCAGTCACTAATGCGAGAGATTTGACCGTCTATATTCAGTAATATGATTAAAAGATTCAGAGAATCCAGAAAAATCTCTGTGTGTCAAAGCCAAGGCCTAAAATCAACACTGAATACCTGGGAACTTCCACCCCTCAGAGGGCACTGCATTAAAAGACCCTCCTTAAACGCTGATATGCTGATATACCACATGGGCTCGGGAATACTTCAGAAAACACTCGTCAGTAAACAGTTTGTCACTGCATCTACAAGGGAGGACTCTGCATGGGAAGACTCTACAATGCAAAGTAGAATCCATATATAAACAATGTGCAGAAACGCCGCCGACTTCTCTGGGCTGAAGCTCGTCTGAAATGGACTGACGCAATGTAGAAACGTGCCCTGGTCTCAGGAGTTTTAGATTTTTTATGGTAACAATAGACATTGTTCTTCAGGCCAAAGAGGAAAAGGACCATCCAGACTGTTACCAGTGTAAAGTTCAAAATCTACTGATTGTCAAAGTTTGTAGGTGTGTTTTTGGGTAAAAGGCACATGTGTTGAAGTACTTTGAATGCCAAGCGGCACATATGACTTTTGGCGCAACATATGCTAAGAGTGGGACGCTGTATTTAAATATAATTACCATATTTCACTGAAATACTTAATTTGACGTGACTGTAGATCTGAACGCTTGCATTTTGTACTTTTTATTTCCTCAACATTTGCTTGCATTTATTTTTAGCTATACCAAATACTGTATTCCATTGCTGTTCTGGCTGCTACCTCAGTGACTGCTATGCTCATATATGCTAGGCTATCTGTATGTATGTCATAGTATGTTCCCTCCTCTTTGCCCACATCCACATACTCTCAGTACCGTGTGCTGCTGTGCTCTGTTTTGTGTTTAGTATTTATTTACTGTACTGTATTTGTCTACACTGTGTTTATTGTATTGTCTCGCACTTGTGTTCCTGTGTTGGTCCAGGAGGAACGTTGTTCCGTTTGCTTGTTTACAGCTGGAATGACAATAAAGCCTGACTTGACTTGACTTGAGTGTAGGAGCTAGACTGACCCACCAGCAGTCCAAATAGTCTACTGAAAACCTTTGACGAGCAATATATGACAATGGAGATCCCAAACTGTTGAGCAGCTGGAATGTTGTATCAAGCAAGCATGGGAAAAAATCGGTTGGTGTGCTTAGTTTCCAACTGAATACTGAACGTGGTTAAAGGTAAATAACATGTTTTGGAACATTTTTCAAGTGTCAAATTTAGAATAACTGTGAATATATGCAAGAACCAATAAAGTTCATTCTTTCAATATCTTGTCTTTGTACTGTTTTCAATTGAATCCACATGCAAACAGAATTTGCAGATTATTGCCGTTTTTATGTGCATTTTTACTTTTTTTAACCTTTTAAAAGCAAGAATTAAGGTAAAAATTCTACTATTGCAATAATATTCATCATATTAATAAAACTAATAATAAGTCCTCACGCTCACCACTGCTCTATTGTGACTCTGTATCAAATGATCCATGACCTGATATTGTTTCGCAGCCCAGTGGTTGGGAACTCCTGGTGGAAATGCTTCAAAATGGTGCTTGGCAATCACGAGGGAGGTTAAAATAATATAGAAGTGCTTTGACTCTCAAGAAATATCCGTCAAAATGTCTCATTTTCTACTGGAACCTGTTTAACTACGTTACGTATCTAGGTTACATTTGATTTAATTACATAATTGTGAAATTACCTATAAGTAATAGGGCAAAATGGCAGTGATGATACTAAGCTTCGCTTCAGCATTGACAGTCGATGGTCCCTTTCAGGACTGCAGCCCTTCATAAAGTGTGGAATAAGCAAAAACGGCCTAGAACTGTCCAGTAAAGGGCAGCAGGGCTCATCTGCCAAACGTTTTTAAGTTTATTTCTTTCCGCGAAGTTATTAGTGTCCTCTTTTAAAAGCGGTCGTTGGGGCCCAGCTTGTCCACTTTCAGGTTATATACAGTACCGGGCTTCGGGTTTAACTACGAGAAAAACCGGCGTTTATAAGGTCAACAGTATAAAGCTGTCCAATCCATCAGAGGTCCCTCACACACACGCTCACGTTATAAATACGTTTCTCACGGTGGCTTTGCTCTCCGAGCGGAAAGTGGACTGACCCTGGGTCTTTCCCGGCTGCTCGGAGAGTTTGTCTCCCGTCAGGGGGATTAGTGAGACAAAACGGGACGGTAAATCTGCAGCATGTGAAAGAAGGGAGGCCGCCGCACTCCGGCTGTACGGCTGCAGTCACACCGCTCCTTCTACTGAGCCGTGGAGAAACGCTGGATTGAGTGAAGTGAGCAGTGCGACCGTGACAAATACTGCCACGACCGATACGGCGCCGGAGAACGACGGGGGGGCTGTGGGCGGTGAAAGACGACGAATTTGTAGATGATATCGCTGATGTCGAAAATCTCCTACTTCATTTTTTTTTTACCCTGTAACGGCTGACTAGGTCTCCTCTTATCACACGCTGCTTCCAAGACTGGCACGGTTGTCTTCTTGTTGAGCTCCGCCGCATCATTTCAAACAGCTGAAGGTGGGCGGACCCTCATTTTTCCAAGGGTGTAAACAATGTCCCAGCAACACTGCTCTATTATCTCCTCAGCACTGACATCTTTGAAATGGGATTCAAGCTAATAGCCTACAGTTTGAATTCCGCCCCTGTGGAATTATGTCTTGCTGACAGTGATAACTTACCACAGGGAACAATCTTAAAAACGGCAATTTTAGTGTTCCTTCCTGCTCCAACAAGACGGCCCACCAGTGCACAAAGCAGGTCCGTAAAGACACGGATGAGCCAGTTTGGTGTGGAAGAACTTGACTGGCCTGCACAGAGTCCTGACCTCAACCCCATAGAACACCTTTGGGATGAATTAGAGCGGAGACTGTGAGCCAGGCCTTCTCGTCAAACATCTGCGTCTGACCTCACAAATGTTCTTCTGGAAGAACGGTCAGAAATTCCCATAAACACTCCTAACCCTTGTGGAAAGCCTTCCCAGAAGAGCTGAAGCTGTTGTAGCTGCAAAGGGTGGGCCAACATCATATTAAACCCTATGGATTAAGAATGGGACGTCACTCAAGTTCATATGCATATATTTCGGAAATATAGCGCATGATGACTATAGTAGATAATTAACTCACATCGTAGGAAGATGTGTCCTTCACCAAGTCTTGACTGAGATTCATCTCCTCAGGGAAGGGGACCGAAGCACAACCCACCTTACCAAATGTTCTGCCTGCAGTTACACGTTTCTTCCAGAGCGGTCTCCAATAAATAGAAATGATCTTCTATTATGTTTCCAGTTCTCAGGAGATGACTTGTTAACGTATTTTCACTTTCGTGTTACTTGAGCACAGTTGTTGAAACTTTCCATATGACTGGATGTACGTGTTTGTTTCCGTGAGGATGTTGTTTTGTTTCTTGCATGTGTGTTTGTAGAAAACCCTTTGGTGCTCTGAAGCGCTGGATCCTGAAGCCCACTCGGATCTCCCTCACAAGGAGAAAGAATTAGTCTTTGAAAGCAGGAACAATGAGAAATCAGCTCTACGAGGACAATTAACATGTATTACAGCCTCTTATGATGTTCGTAATTACTCAGCAAACAAACTTTGGCGAGATGGAGGGAGAAACCGGAGAGAAGAGCGGAGACGCTCGGTGGCAGTGTGAGCCGGGAGCAGGTCTAATATGAGCCTGGAAATACGGAGGTGGGATTCCCACTGAGAGAACAATCGCTAATTGGGGCAGACAGAGGTGTGTAGTTAACCGGATATTGGAGATAACGGGGCGATTTGGAGGGGGGCAATTACTGCGAGTGAAATATTCGGGAATATTACTCAGCGTGTGTTCCACTCATACCCCCCCCAACACCCCCCTCCCCCGTCCTCCCCCGACCCGACCCCGCATTTCCATCTAAATTGATTTGGCATTTTAATACGTTTATGAACATTCTTCTCACTGGGCTCCTCTACGGAGGAGGAAATGTGGCCACATGATATGTTTACAGACTTCTACCTGTCAGGACTTCTTAGCATTAATATCATCTTCAGTAAACTGGAATCTAACGTGTGTTCTAGGTGATGCTAGAGCTTCAGTCTGGGAACAGAAAGGGGTGTGTTAACTCATTGTGGCGAAGACGATTAAGGTTTGTAATTTATTTTTATTTAATTTTGCCAGCTTGTTCTTTTTTTTTTAAGAAAATTGAAAAAAAATCAATCAGAGAATTGACTTTTGATCAGAATCCACAGACATAACAGTGATAATAATGTTACGAGTGTATTTAAATAGTGTTTAATGAATAGTTCTAATTATATCAAAGTTTTATTCAATGACTAAAGATATAATTATATATTATTTATTATTTTTCTTTAATTACTCAGTTGAATTTGTATTCTGTTTTCAAGGCCCAGATTTCACTTATATACTTATTTTCAATGACTGAATTGTTTATATATACTGATTTTCAGCGATCAGTGTATTTATATACTGCTATTCAGCGATCAGTGTATTTATATACTGCTATTCAGTGACCAGTGTATTTATATACTGCTAATCAGCGATCACTGTATTTATATACTGCTTTTCAGCGATCAGTGTATTTATATACTGCTATTCAGTGATCAGTGTATTTATATACTGCTATTCAGCGATCAGTGTATTTATATACTGCTTTTCAGCGATCAGTGTATTTATATACTGCTTTTCAGCGATCAGTGTATTTATATACTGCTTTTCAGCGATCAGTGTATTTATATACTGCTATTCAGTGATCAGTGTATTTATATACTGCTATTCAGCGATCAGTGTATTTATATACTGCTATTCAGTGACCAGGGTATTTATATACTGCTATTCAGTGACCAGGGTATTTATATACTGCTATTCAGTGATCAGTGTATTTATATACTGCTATTCAGTGATCAGTGTATTTATATACTGCTATTCAGCGATCAGTGTATTTAAATACTGCTATTCAGTGATCAGGGTATTTATATACTGCTATTCAGCGATCAGTGTATTTATATACTGCTATTCAGTGACCAGGGTATTTATATACTGCTATTCAGTGACCAGGGTATTTATATACTGCTATTCAGTGATCAGTGTATTTATATACTGCTATTCAGCGATCAGTGTATTTAAATACTGCTATTCAGTGATCAGGGTATTTATATACTGCTATTCAGCGATCAGTGTATTTATATACTGCTATTCAGTGACCAGGGTATTTATATACTGCTATTCAGTGACCAGGGTATTTATATACTGCTATTCAGTGACCAGGGTATTTATATACTGCTATTCAGTGATCAGTGTATTTATATACTGCTATTCAGTGATCAGTGTATTTATATACTGTTATTCAGTGATCAGTGTATTTATATACTGCTATTCAGTGATCAGTGTATTTATATACTGCTATTCAGTGATCAGTGTATTTATATACTGCTATTCAGCGATCAGTGTATTTATATACTGCTATTCAGTGATCAGTGTATTTATATACTGCTATTCAGCGATCAGTGTATTTATATACTGCTATTCAGTGATCAGTGTATTTATATACTGCTTTTCAGTGACCAGGGTATTTATATACTGCTTTTCAGCGATCAGTGTATTTATATACTGCTATTCAGTGACCAGGGTATTTATATACTGCTATTCAGTGACCAGGGTATTTATATACTGTTATTCAGTGATCAGTGTATTTATATACTGCTATTCAGCGATCAGTGTATTTATATACTGCTTTTCAGCGATCAGTGTATTTATATACTGCTATTCAGTGACCAGGGTATTTATATACTGCTATTCAGTGACCAGGGTATTTATATACTGCTTTTCAGTGATCAGTGTATTTATATACTGCTATTCAGTGATCAGTGTATTTATATACTGCTATTCAGTGATCAGTGTATTTATATACTGCTATTCAGCGATCAGTGTATTTATATACTGCTATTCAGCGATCAGTGTATTTATATACTGCTATTCAGTGACCATGGTATTTATATACTGCTATTCAGTGATCAGTGTATTTATATACTGCTATTCAGTGATCAGTGTATTTATATACTGCTATTCAGCGATCAGTGTATTTATGTACTGCTATTCAGTGATCATTGTATTTATATACTGCTTTTCAGTGATCAGTGTATTTATATACTGCTATTCAGCGATCAGTGTATTTATATACTGCTATTCAGTGACCAGGGTATTTATATACTGCTTTTCAGTGACCAGGGTATTTATATACTGCTTTTCAGTGACCAGGGTATTTATATACTGCTATTCAGCGATCAGTGTATTTATATACTGCTATTCAGTGACCAGTGTATTTATATACTGCTATTCAGTGACCAGGGTATTTATATACTGCTTTTCAGTGATCAGTGTATTTATATACTGCTATTCAGTGATCAGTGTATTTATATACTGCTATTCAGTGATCAGTGTATTTATATACTGCTTTTCAGTGATCAGTGTATTTATATACTGCTATTCAGTGATCAGTGTATTTATATACTGCTATTCAGTGATCAGTGTATTTATATACTGCTTTTCAGTGATCAGTGTATTTATATACTGCTATTCAGCGATCAGTGTATTTATATACTGCTTTTCAGCGATCAGTGTATTTATATACTGCTATTCAGTGACCAGTGTATTTATATACTGCTATTCAGTGACCAGGGTATTTATATACTGCTTTTCAGTGATCAGTGTATTTATATACTGCTATTCAGTGATCAGTGTATTTATATACTGCTATTCAGTGATCAGTGTATTTATATACTGCTTTTCAGTGATCAGTGTATTTATATACTGCTATTCAGTGATCAGTGTATTTATATACTGCTATTCAGTGATCAGTGTATTTATATACTGCTTTTCAGTGATCAGTGTATTTATATACTGCTATTCAGCGATCAGTGTATTTATATACTGCTTTTCAGCGATCAGTGTATTTATATACTGCTATTCAGCGATCAGTGTATTTATATACTGCTATTCAGCGATCAGTGTATTTATATACTGCTTTTCAGTGATCAGTGTATTTATATACAGCTTTTCAGTGATCAGTGTATTTATATACTGCTATTCAGTGATCAGTGTATTTATATACAGCTTTTCAGTGATCAGTGTATTTATATACTGCTATTCAGTGATCAGTGTATTTATATACAGCTTTTCAGTGATCAGTGTATTTATATACTGCTATTCAGCGATCAGTGTATTTATATACTGCTTTTCAGCGATCAGTGTATTTATATACTGCTTTTCAGCGATCAGTGTATTTATATATTGCTTTTCAGCGATCAGTGTATTTATATACTGCTTTTCAGAGATCAGTGTATTTATATACTGCTTTTCAGTGATCAGTGTATTTATATATTGCTTTTCAGAGATCAGTGTATTTATATACTGCTATTCAGCGATCAGTGTATTTATATATTGCTTTTCAGAGATCAGTGTATTTATATACTGCTATTCAGCGATCAGTGTATTTATATACTGATTTTCAGTGATCAGTGTATTTATATACTGCTTTTCAGCGATCAGTGTATTTATATACTGCTTTTTAGCGATCAGTGTTTTTATATAGTGCTATTCAGCGATCAGTGTATTTATATACTGCTTTTCAGTGATCAGTGTATTTATATACTGCTATTCAGCGATCAGTGTATTTATATACTGCTTTTCAGTGATCAGTGTATTTATATACTGCTATTCAGCGATCAGTGTATTTATATACTGCTTTTCAGCGATCAGTGTATTTATATACTGCTTTTCAGCGATCAGTGTATTTATATACTGCTATTCAGCGATCAGTGTATTTATATATTGCTTTTCAGCGATCAGTGTATTTATATACTGCTATTCAGTGATCAGTGTATTTATATACAGCTTTTCAGTGATCAGTGTATTTATATACTGCTATTCAGCGATCAGTGTATTTATATACTGCTTTTCAGCGATCAGTGTATTTATATACTGCTTTTCAGTGATCAGTGTATTTATATACTGCTATTCAGTGATCAGTGTATTTATATACTGCTATTCAGCGATCAGTGTATTTATATACTGCTTTTCAGTGATCAGTGTATTTATATACTGCTATTCAGCGATCAGTGTATTTATATACTGCTTTTCAGCGATCAGTGTATTTATATACTGCTTTTCAGCGATCAGTGTATTTATATACTCCTATTCAGCGATCAGTGTATTTATATACTGCTTTTCAGCGATCAGTGTATTTATATACTTCTTTTCAGTGATCAGTGTATTTATATACTGCTATTCAGTGATCAGTGTATTTATATACTGCTATTCAGCGATCAGTGTATTTATATACTGCTTTTCAGTGATCAGTGTATTTATATACTGCGATTCAGCGATCAGTGTATTTATATACTGCTATTCAGCGATCAGTGTATTTATATACTGCTTTTCAGTGATCAGTGTATTTATATACTGCTATTCAGCGATCAGTGTATTTATATACTGCTTTTCAGCGATCAGTGTATTTATATACTGCTTTTCAGCGATCAGTGTATTTATATACTCCTATTCAGCGATCAGTGTATTTATATACTGCTTTTCAGCGATCAGTGTATTTATATACTTCTTTTCAGTGATCAGTGTATTTATATACTGCTTTTCAGTAACCCAACTGATTATATACTGTATAGCTTTTTTTTAATGACCTAGTTATGTATATATTTAATATTTTAATGACCCAACTGAAAACGCATGATATTTTTCAGTGACTCAACTGAATATCTGTAGTATTCATTAATGACCAGTCATCCACTTATATTTAAATGCTGATGTTTAATGACCCAATTAAATATATCCTGCATAGTTTTAATGACTTTTTTACATGACTCACAATTGTATTCAAATTTCAGTTAATCATATTTAACTTTAAACAATTTGGCTTTTCAATTGGTCAATGAAAGGTCAAATTCTATTTGTACGCTGCTTTTCGATGACCAAATTGTATTTATACGCTGCTTTTCAATGACCAAATTCTATTTATACACTTCTTTTAAATGACCAAATTCTAGTTATACACTGCTTTTCAATGACCAAATTCTATTCATACGCTGCTTTTCAATGACCAACTTCTATTTATACACTTCTTTTAAATGACCCAATTCTATTTATACACTGCTTTTCAATGACCAAATTCTATTTGTACACTTCTTTTAGATGACCAAATTCTATTTATACACTGCTTTTCTTTTCAATGACTGAATTCTATTTATACACAGCTTTTCAATGACCAATTTCTATTTATACACTGCTTTTCTTTTCAATGACTGAATTCTATTTATACACTGCTTTTCAATGACCAATTTCTATTTATACACTGCTTTTCTTTTCAATGACTGAATTCTATTTATACACAGCTTTTCAATGACCAAATTCTATTTATACACTTCTTTTAAATGACCCAATTCTATTTATACACTGCTTTTCAATGACCAAATTCTATTTGTACACTTCTTTTAAATGACCAAATTCTATTTATACACTGCTTTTCTTTTCAATGACCAAATTCTATTTATACACAGCTTTTCAATGACCAATTTCTATTTATACACTGCTTTTCTTTTCAATGACTGAATTCTATTCATACACTGCTTTTCAATGACCAATTTCTATTTATACACTGCTTTTCTTTTCAATGACTGAATTCTATTCATACACTGCTTTTCAATGACCAATTTCTATTTATACACTGCTTTTCTTTTCAATGACTGAATTCTATTCATACACTGCTTTTCAATGACCAATTTCTATTTATACACTGCTTTTCAATGACCAATTTCTATTTATACACTGCTTTTCAATGTTTTATTACATTTAGACTGTGTATTTTTTTAAAGGCCCGAGTTGAATAGAAGCATGTTGCGTTCGGTAGTGACCCCGCCGAGGGTATGTAATGTTTATATAGCGCTCATCACTGACCCGTCCTGAGGCTATATATTGTTTTAATCATTCACTGTAAATGCAGCACTTTTAAATAGCCCATTGTGTTCATGTAGGTGTTTAATAAAAAGGGTGGTGATGCTCAATCGTTCATCTTAATGAATATTTGAACCTCGTTAAGAGTTCATTAGTGAAGGGTGTGTCCCTGTGACTGTGCTCCAGCGAATCAGGTGTGGTGTTGGTGGGCAGAGTTGAAGCAGCTCTGTCTGTCAGAAGGTTCATTTGAAATCTGAGTAAGTTCTGACTTAATAGTGGACCTAATCTCTGAATTATCGATGAGCTAAGTTGAGTCCCAAGCTGTGTGATGTGTTTGAAGTGAAACCGTGTTTAGTAAAGCGCTCGGGGGCGTTTCTTCACAAGCGCTCACGGCCCGTTATGGGCGAAGACGCGGCGACGCCCAGGGAAACAGCGGCTAGACACTTAACACTGTTCCTGCTTGTAAAGACATGCAAAGCCTTGGGCTAATACTGGCACTCAGTCGTTTCCTTCCGCTCACTGTGTAACCCTTACAAATCTAGCGCTATTACAGGACAACTTAAGGGTAATTGCATAATAACTGCGTAGGTGTTCAATTAAGTGACCTCTATATTTGATTTTCCTTCTGTCTGTGAGTCGTTTGGAGTCATTTTCTCATTGTTTTGACATCGAAATGACAAACATATTATAATAAATGTATTTTCGTGGTTTGTCCATTTGAAGAACTACAGTTGAAATCGACACTGTAGCTTTATTACACTGAAATCTAAGCTCATGTTATTACTGATGTTACTCTATAGTTACATAATAAATGACATTTCCTTTGCATTTCCATTCTGGCTGGACAGGCTAGAGCCTTAAACATATAACAAAAACAGCAAAACTACTTTATTTTCACAGGAAGAAGAGTTCTCATCAAATTCAAATCATAAACATGTTTGCCTTTCTACTTGGTGTTCTACTCCTACACTTAAAATGATGGTTCTTTAGTAAAGAAAATGGTTTTGTTTTCTTATAGAACCATGAACTTATTATTGAAGGGTTTGCATTGTGAAATGCTTCTTCAGACTGATGGAGAATGTGCTGTAGATAGTTTTATATAGAACCTTTTGAAAAGGGTTCTGTGTAGCACCAAAAGTGATCTTCTATTGTGTCAAGCTTGGCGTTATGATAATAGAAGAACCCTTTTTGGTGCTGTATAGAACCCTTATCAAGAAGCGTGTAGGTAAAGAATGGTCAAAACGCGTATGTCCAAAAACAAATAACCAATGCTGTTTATGTGATATGTGTATAGAATACACGTATTTCACAACAAATGGGCTACAGATCAAGTTTACTTTTACCCATTCTCATGAAACTCAGCAGTCTTATAGCCCACCTAATTTTGAGGAAGCCCACCAAATTCGACCACAATGAATCAATAACGTGCAAAAAACGAATTGAAAAAAAGTTAATCGCACCATTTCCTTTACTAAAGAACTCGTGAGGAACCATCGTTTGGTGTACTTACTCATGAAACTGCCTCAAACCATATTCATAAACAATATCCATATTAATTAGTAGACCGAGAGAATCTTTATCTGATATGGCTAATAAATTTTTTTTTCTCATCACCACAAAACATCTACACATCTTTTCATCTTTTCTAAAATGTATGTTTTTTTTTTGCTTTTTTCTAAATTTGAAAAAAAATTAATATATATTTTTTCCCTGTAAAACTCCAGGAAAAGGGAAGCAAATTGCCAAAATATTTCATGGCACTGATAAAAAAAGGGGAATCTTAATGTTCGCCAACATTTTTTTGGAAACGAGATGAAATTCCATTCCATGGAAAAGACGCTGGACTAATTGGCTTTGAGGTGAAATCTAAATAACACAGTACAGTAAACAGCACAACAACAATATATGGAGAATATAAGGAGAATGCGTTTATATTGACAGTCGTGCAAACGTTTAGGCGCCCCGGTCGAATTCCATGTTGTGTGGGTTTACAGAGACTCACACTTCCACACACTTAAACACACACATGCCGTTTATTTGCTGACTTTAACTATTTGCTAGAGAAAATGTGGCTTGTGCAAATGTCTGGCACATTTTATACGGTATGTTTGGTTATTTTTGCCTTCACGTTAAGCTCGAGTCAGAAAAATGCCTTCTTTATTACGTCCGTCGTCTTACGTCACGTCTACGCGCCCTGTAGACATGCTGTGGTGGCCGGATCACCTGTCAGGTGCAGAGAGCTTTAACTGACCTGGGGAGATCTGCTTTTAGCCGCAGTGCACCAGCGAGCTGGAATACATTACAGTGGCTCTAAAGCTCTGCTCCACCATTTAAACTCTGATCTCTAACCAACTCCGCTCAGCCAGCAGATCTTAGTTCACTACTCCTCGCCTTTATTCCCAATTGTTTCTCATTGTCTATACAGAACCATGAACAATCAAAGAAGGAGTAAACGGTTCTTTGCCCGGTGGAAGGGTTCTTTACGAAGATACAGCTTGTAGTAATCGAAGAACTCTTTTGGTGCTTTACACTCTCAGAAATAAAGGTACTAGACTGTCTCTGGGTCTGGTGGGACCCTCAAGGCTCCATCATCTCAGTACCTTCAGTCAGGGAACATAACTGAACCATAATCCACTGAGATGATCTGTTCTGAGCTGGACTGACTCCACACACCCCGCCTCGCCTCCAGGCTTTTACTCTACTGCTCTGATTTAAAACATTCGGTTATGAAAAGGAACAAATACCAACTTTTCACCTGGAGGAACTGATTTAAGCTCCACAATCAGACCTTAAAACCACTGTAGAACCTCTGAGGGAACATCTACACTGTTTGGACCTTGATGAACTAAAAATGTACCTGCAGAGAACCTTCATTTCTAGCAGTGTACACCATTTCTTTACTAAAGAACCCTTAGAGAACAATCTCTTTGAAGAGTGTAGGACTCTTTTCAAAAAAGCTTCTGTATAAAACCATCTCCTTCAATCTGAAGAACCATGTCATGATGCAGAGAACCCTGCCACCATGCGAAGAGTCCATGGTTCTATGTAGAACATGTTTTCATTAGTAAAGAAACCATGAATTTCTTTTGACTTTATTCAGCTTTTTCACAGTTTTGTCGATTTTCAGTTGTTTTAGTTGAATTAAATCTTATTTTAATTGTTTATTAGAAATAGAGGTCAACCTCAGAGTACTACTGCATGGAATTAAAGGGTGATTGATGATCGATTGATTGATTTATTGACGGTAGACTTATAAGAATCAGCAAAACATGAAATTTAACCAAACTTTTTTGCCCCTTTGAATGTAGAAGTTCTCAGGATTAGGATGTCCATGAGTCCAACGTGTCACCTATACCTAAAATATAACTCAACTACAATGTACTGTGGGAAGTCGTAAAGTTTACAATCCACACTTTTCACAAAATTCCCCAATCACTTAATAAGTCAGAAAGAATACATCCACTTTTACGGCAGTGCTGGGCACCTGTACGGAATTCCCGACTCATTCCGCCTCCGGCAGGCGTCCGAAGACTTCCGAACATGAATCAGTGAGAGTTGCGAGAATCTATTCCCTTGTTTACATGAATCGTTACGTTAATCACTACAATGTATCCTTTCGTTTCCATTAATCTGTCTATTGAACGTGGGGGAAGTCCACTTCATCCCTCTGTCTCTCTCTCTCTCTCTCTCTCTCTCTCTCTCTCTCTCTCTCCCTCTCTCTCTCTCTCTCTCTCTCTCTCTCTCGATGATTAACATGTCATATGAAAATAGGATTGAAGACGTTTATTTTAACGGCCTCTCCTTGAGTCTGCCTTGACCCATTTCTCCCGTCCCCTGTGGGCGCTCTCCTTTTCTCAATGATGCTCCGAGGAGGGAATTGCATGATCTGTCTCCATTTAATTCAATTTGACTCCTGGATTTCAAGCTTTAACCCTTTCAGAGCCCCACACTCACAAGCCGTCGCCTTAAAAGCCGCCGTCAGCGAGAAATCGTGGCGCAGGTTCTGATGTAATTGCGAGTAAAGTGTGGCATCAGGGAGGCTCTCTCGGCTCGTCCAGCATGTTCTGTCCTTGGTATTATTGCTTAAGATTACTTTGCCCTGCCTGCTGGTGCCCAGTGATGTCATAAAAATATAAAGTGCTGCGCGAAAGCCGGAGACCACCCTTCATCTATTTACCTCACAGTCAACTCAGCCATTAAACACAAGTTATTCATTCGTTTAGTTTCATAGAACCAACAGCAGAAAGAAGTGTTAACCATCAAATCTGCTCTCCGTCAGCCAGTCTCTCTCTCCCTTCATCCCAGCCTCTGTTCTTTTCAGGAGACTCACTTTGAGCTCCTCAAAGAACCGTCAGACAGACCTCCACAGTATTATTCCACAGTGAGGGCGATAACGCGTGGACTACGCTGCTCAATGCTCAATTCCTATTGGTAATGGCCACGTCGCTTTGCTCCGTGTTTAATAAAGTTAAACTTCACTCAACTCTGTCGCGCTGCCGACTCCGTCCACTTCGCAGTGCTAACAATTGAGCCGCCTCCCGTCGCTGGAAACCTGTGACGTGCAATGTGACGTGATGTTTGGCTTCCTAGCATCAGTATTTGCTCTCTGCTTCTCCTCAGCATCAGCTACGTAGGATGTAGAACACTTCAAGCAGTCAGCCCTTGCACACTCGCTTCAACGCTCTTGTAGTTTTTTCAAATGTTCTTCCCGCCATCGAGATACATCAGAAGGGAGTTTTCCTCATCTTTACACTGAAAAATCTTACTCTTGGAATTGGTATGGTACCACTGACGGAGGCGAGTAGGCATGTTTGCAGTAGATGTAGAGAAGCACTGTTTCACTGCATCTTTAAAGCTTTGGGATCGAGCTCATCTGAGACGGATTGAGGCGTGGTGACAAGTAGAAGGTCGAAAAACCAGAGAATCAGTACAGGACAAAAGAGCAAGACTTAGACTAAGACTTAGACTTAGCTCATATACTAAACTAACAAACACTTGCAACAAGCAGCAGGTGTGGATAACCAGAAGTCAAGGGAACTGGAACGGGGAAAGGTGGATCTGAGAGAGTCCCGAGTCACGAGGCCAAATTGTTCTGGGAAACGTAGTCTTGAGCCATGTTGGCAGTGGGCACAGCCAGTTCTGGGGGAGGCCACCTTTCAGATTTTTTTGGGGAAATAATGGCTAAAAAAGAGGCCATCCAGATGTTTACCAGTGTAAAGTTCAAAATCCACTGTCTGTAATGATGGAGGGGCAGTATTAGTGGGTAACTTGCACATCTGTGAAAGCACCATAAACATATTTCAGAGCAGAAAATGCTGCCTTCTAGACAACGTCTTTTTCAGAGCCCATCCTTACCGAAATACGATAATGCCAGGAAACTTTCCACGCTTGTTACAACAGCATGGCTGTGTAATCAGAGAGGGTGCTAGACTCACCTGCCTGCAGTCGAGAACTGTCTCTTATTGGAAATATCTGGCAGCTCAAAATACAACAACAAAGGCTCTGTATGGTTGCACAGCTGAAGCCTTGTGTAACCAGAGAATGGCACTTTCAAACTGGGCTCGGTTTGTGTCTACAAAGGTTTATTAAGAGCTGTTAAAAAGGAAAGGTGTCGTAACACAGTGGTGAACATGCTCCTGAGCCTTCTTTGGCAGGCGCTGCAGGCATCAAATTTGAACCCAGTGTATATTTGATAAAAAAACCAATAAAGCTCATAAGCCAGAACATCAAATATTGTGTTTCAATTTAACGCAGGTCAACCCGAATGCACTGATCACCGCTTTCTGTTGTTATTAGCATTTAACACACTGTCCCAACTTGAGGGTTGCACTTACTGCCCTTCTCTCGTTCGTCTGGCCCAGAAGGTCTGCAGATGGTACGGCTGTATCGAGTGGAAAAATCCCCTTACGGGCCCTGGGGTACAAACATATCAGTAACAATGTACACTCAGTTTTTCGTCCCCGAGGTACATAAGTCTTCTGATACTGTGCCCTGTGTACACACTAAAGCCCAACGTGAAGCTTATCTCCTCAATCCTGTTCTCAATGCTGCGTAAGGTGGTGTGATAATAGAAGCGTGCGTGCTCTCGCTCCACGCTAAACAGATTCAGCCAAAGAATCGTCCCGAAAGGATAAAAAAAAAAAAAAAAACGGGAACAGCGCAAACATCGTTATCTCGTCCACTGTGTGTCGGACCAGCCTCTAAAGGAGAAATTCCATTTCAGGCTTCGCTGACCTTTCAAGAACTACTCAAGCAACTACTACAAGAGCCAATGTAACGAGAACCTCTCATGAAACTCCTCGGCCGGAGCAATTCACTTGACGTTTATTGCTATGCGGAAATTAATGTCGGTGTATGAAAAACAGAAAAAAGTCACTCTTGGGTTTACAGTGGCAATTGGTGGGCCAATATTGGAGTACTGGCATTTGGGGAACTGTGTCCTATTAAGAACAGATCATTGCCTTAAACATATAAATAGTGGGTTTTTATTCGTTATTCTGTTTTCTATGAAATGGGATGAGCTGCTTTCCCTTTTAATGTAAAGCAAGTTTATTCATACAGCACAAAGGCCATTCAAAGCGCTTTGCATAAACAAAGCATTTTCCAACACCCTGAGTGAGGAAAAAACCCAGCCAAATCTGTGGAATATCAGCATCCAAGGATCCGGAGTGAATCTGCGAGATACTATAATATGGGAAGGCGCGGGTGACATGAATATTCTTAATAAAAATAATGCATGCATTCTAATGTGTGACCACAAGTTAGTGAAGCAATGGGAATGACATGGCTGAGATGGCAGTGAAGGCATGGCTACAACATAGGACTTAATTAATGAGTTAATTATCTCATTCTCACACTTTACAAAGTGGTGACTACAACATTTATCTTGTGTATGTTTTACTAAGTTGTGGCCATGATTTACTTATCTCATTCCAATGCTTTACTTCATCATACGCATGATTTAATTATTTCAACCCCATGCTTTACTTCATCACAGCCATGATTTAATTATCTCAATCCCATGCTTTACTTCATCACAGCCATGATTTAATTATCTCAATCCCATGCTTTACTTCATCACAGCCATGATTTAATTATCTCAATCCCATGCTTTACTTCATCACAGCCATGATTTAATTATCTCATTCCCATGCTTTACTTCATCACAGCCATGATTTACTTATCTCATTCCTGTGCCTTACTTCATCACAGCCATGATTTAATTATCTCATTCCCATGCTTTACTTCATCACAGCCATGATTTAATTATCTCATTCCTGTGCTTTACTTCATCACAGCCATGATTTAATTATCTCATTCCCATGCTTTACTTCATCACAACCATGATTTAATTATCTCATTCCCATGCTTTACTTCATCACAGCCATGATTTAATTATCTCATTCCCATGCTTTACTTCATCACAGCCATGATTTACTTATCTCATTCCCATGCTTTACTTCATCACAGCCATGATTTAATTATCTCATTCCCATGCTTTACTTCATCACAGCCATGATTTAATTATCTCATTCCTGTGCTTTACTTCATCACAGCCTTGATTTAATTATCTCATTCCCATGCTTTACTTCATCACAGCCATAATTTAATTATCTCATTCCTGTGCCTTACTTCATCACAGCCATGATTTAATTATCTCATTCCCATGCTTTACTTCATCACAGCCATGATTTACTTATCTCATTCCTGTGCCTTACTTCATCACAGCCATGATTTAATTATCTCATTCCCATGCTTTACTTCATCACAGCCATGATTTAATTATCTCATTCCTGTGCTTTACTTCATCACAGCCATGATTTAATTATCTCATTCCCATGCTTTACTTCATCACAGCCATGATTTAATTATCTCATTCCCATGCTTTACTTCATCACAGCCATGATTTACTTATCTCATTCCCATGCTTTACTTCATCACAGCCATGATTTAATTATCTCATTCCCATGCTTTACTTCATCACAGCCATGATTTAATTATCTCATTCCTGTGCTTTACTTCATCACAGCCATGATTTAATTATCTCATTCCCATGCTTTACTTCATCACAGCCATGATTTAATTATCTCATCCCCGTGCCTTACTTCATCACAGCCATAATTTAATTATCTCATTCCTGTGCCTTACTTCATCACAGCCATGATTTAATTATCTCATTCCCGTGCTTTACTTCATCACAGCCATGATTTAATTATCTCATCCCCATGCCTTACTTCATCACAGCCATGATTTATTTATCTCATTCTCGTGCCTTACTTCATCACAGCCATGATTTAATTATCTCATTCCCATGCTTTACTTCATCACAGCCATGATTTAATTATCTCATCCCCGTGCCTTACTTCATCACAGCCATAATTTAATTATCTCATTCCTGTGCCTTACTTCATCACAGCCATGATTTAATTATCTCATTCCCGTGCTTTACTTCATCACAGCCATGATTTACTTATCTCATTCCCATGCTTTACTTCATCACAACCATGATTTAATTATCTCATTCCCATGCTTTACTTCATCACAGCCATGATTTATTTATCTCATTCTCGTGCTTTACTTCATCACAGCCATGATTTAATTATTTCATTCCTGTGCCTTACTTCATCACAGCCATGATTTAATTATCTCATTCCCGTGCTTTACTTCATCACAGCCATGATTTAATTATCTCATTCCCATGCCTTACCTCATCACAGCCATGATTTAATTATCTCATTCCCATGCCTTACTTCATCACAGCCATAATTTAATTATCTCATTCCCGTGCTTTACTTCATCACAGCCATGATTTAATTATCTCATTCCCATGCTTTACTTCATCACAGCCATGATTTAATTATCTCATTCCCTTGACTGTGTGTCCGGAGTGGGAGAGCTGCTTCCTTTTATGTTTTATTTCCTTTTCCTTTTTCCAGAGCACAGCTGGGATTTTAAACCGGCAGCACTGGTATAGAATGCTCTGGAAAAGGCGGAATTCACTCTAGATCCTGCTTATTTAGGCAGTGATGAGCAGCCGGTTCATTATCAACCTCTGAAGACCTGAGAATGCTTAATGATATAGTAATAATTACCTGGTTCATTACCAACTACTGGCTTGTTAAGGCGTAGTACCTGCATCCTGGCGCTATTCGAGTGTTCCCCTGAACTGAAGTGCTATCTCCCAGATTTACCATTTCTTGCGTAAATGGGTCTGAAGACTCCGTACTGGTATCAGGACTGTCAGCACGGCATTACCACGTCACTCGGTCTCAGACTGAAGAGAACCTCAGAGACACTGCCCATCAACCAGTTTTCAGCCCATTGAGCAAGCAACTCAAAACATAATGAGGCATTTCAGATCTAATAAAGAGTGACGTGCCAGGATAATTGATGCTTCGTTAGAAATATTCAGCCACTTCATCTCTATTAAAGAATCGCAGCGTGCTCCTCCGTGCCCGGTCAGTGGTCCCCTGGCCATCTCGAGAGATAAAAATATCCACAGAAAGGCAAAAGGCCTCGTACTGTGGGCTTTATTCTAACCCTGCCAGGCCGGTCCTCTTATCTTCAGAGGATGTTTCCTGCTGAATCTTCCAGGGAGACAGAAACAGTTTTTTTCATGTGAAACTAAACGTATTTTAGTGTATACAAGTGTTTACTGGGGTTGGAAATAGGTGTCTTTTATTCAAATATCTCGATATATATATACATACATACGTATCTTATATTCCAATGTATAGGAGTGTTCATCGAGGTCACTGATGCGCTGATATCTCCAACTCAAGCATACAGAAGTGCTGACTGAGCTCATTTTGGACTATATGTCAACTATTTTAACTTATGGAAGCATTCATTGAGATTGTTTATGGACTGATATCTCTTCTTTTAGTGTATTGGGGTATATTTTGAGGCAATTTTTGAGGTTGTTTATGGACTAATATCTCCTATTCTAATGTATCGGAATATGTGTTAAGGTTGGTTGTTGACTTGTATCTCCTTGGGAATTGTAATGTTTATTCAGACTGTTTAAGGACTAATATCTCCTATTCTATTGTACAGGGATGTTTACTGATGGTGTTTATGGACTAATATCTCCTATTCTATTGTACAGGGATGTTTACTGATGGTGTTTAAGGACTAATATCTCCTATTCTATTGTACAGGGATGTTTACTGATGGTGTTTAAGGACTAATATCTCCTATTCTATTGTACAGGGATGTTTACTGATGTTGTTTATGGACTAATATCTCCTATTCTATTGTACAGGGATGTTTACTGATGTTGTTTATGGACTAATATCTCCTATTCTATTGTACATGGATGTTTACTGATGTTGTTTATGGACTAATATCTCCTATTCTATTGTACAGGGATGTTTACTGATGGTGTTTAAGGACTAATATCTCCTATTCTATTGTACAGGGATGTTTACTGATGTTGTTTATGGACTAATATCTCCTATTCTATTGTACAGGGATGTTTACTGATGGTGTTTAAGGACTAATATCTCCTATTCTATTGTACAGGGATGTTTACTGATGTTGTTTATGGACTAATATCTCCTATTCTATTGTACAGGGATGTTTACTGATGTTGTTTATGGACTAATATCTCCTGTTCTATTGTACAGGAATGTTTACTGATGTTGTTTATGGACTAATATCTCCTGTTCTATTGTACAGGGATGTTTACTGATGTTGTTTATGGACTAATATCTCCTATTCTATTGTACAGGGATGTTTACTGATTGTGTTTAAGGACTAATATCTCCTATTCTGTTGTACAGGAATGTTTACTGATGTTGTTTATGGACTAATATCTCCTATTCTATTGTACAGGGATGTTTACTGATGTTGTTTATGGACTAATATCTCCTATTCTATTGTACAGGGATGTTTACTGATGTTGTTTATGGACTAATATCTCCTATTCTATTGTACAGGGATGTTTACTGATGTTGTTTATGGACTAATATCTCCTATTCTATTGTACAGGGATGTTTACTGATGGTGTTTAATGACTAACATCTCCTATTCTATTGTACAGGGATGTTTACTGATGGTGTTTATGGACTAATATCTCCTATTCTACTGTACAGGGATGTTTTGTAGTGTTTGTTGATGTTATGTATGGTCTAATATCTCCAGCTGTAGCCTATGCAAGTCATTGCCTGAGATTGTACTCAAACTGTGGATCTTGCAAAACAGAGGAACGCAACAATGGAAAGTCCCTCGGGTCGGACTGGAAGGGTTAAGAATATTCTCCGTCCTGCAATGCCAGCACGATGCAGGTTTTAAATCAGAGCTGCTTTTAGGGCCATGGAAGCGAGAGCTGCTGTCAGATTCCTTTACATTTCTCCTATAGCTTCAAGGCAGCACTTAGACCAAGTGGGGAATGTTTTTATAGCTGTCACTAGGCAAGACAGGTACCGTCGGGAGATGTCAGCACAGGTGTGTTCAAGCAGTGCTCACGCTCCAACCAAACACTCTGGAAGGCTCCAAAACAAGCTCCAGCACACCGCTATTTGGATAAATAAGTAGAATAAATATTATTCTGAATTTATTTCAAATGATTCAGTATTCCACTCACTGGAAACTCATAACAACAGCAGACTTAATAAAGAATTAGGCAACATTTTGTCACTTCTTTTTCATTTTACATGACATTCCAGTAGCTGGAAATCTCCAGAACAAGCCAGAAATGCTAAATATTTTAAAGTAAATAAACAAAATGAATGTGCTTACATTTTACACCAGCTACGACTGGATCCAAACAATATCCGTATGAAGGTAGACCAAAAAAAAACACATGTACTTACATTTTCTATTCGATTTTTCCGCATCGTTCGAGCAGAGAAGCTGTTTTTTACATTGTGTCTGAATTTCATGATGAATTTCATTTCTCCAAAATTAGCAAAACATCTCATTACATTAACTTCATGTTTAAACGTTATGGATCGTGGGAAAGGCTCGATGAATGACTTCCCTGAGCGCCTTTATTTCAACATTAAAAGACGATGTACAGGAAATCCATAATGAAGTGCCCCAAATGGGGCTTCTATTCATATATGTTGATGTGATAGAAGCTCGTCTTGCGCCTTGAGCGAAGACTAAATTACGTCGACTACTGAGACGTATTTCCACGGTACAGGCGTGTGAGGCCTGTAAAATTACTGCTCTGATGCACCCTGGCAGCTATTTACATGTACAATCAAATCAGTGATTTGCCACATCAGTCCTCTGAATGGAAGACATTCTTCACATGCATATATATGGAAAGATCTTTAGGACGCTCGCATTCAAAGACATGCAATTTCTTTCCCACAGTAGAGACTGCTTGATGTTGATCTGCTGAAGAAATCTGAGAAGCAGCAGCGCATTTAAGGGAAGAAAGTAAAAGGAAAAAGCAAGATTGTCAAATTGAACAATTCAAAATAATCTAAAAATTAAATAAATCGTGGCTCCTAACAACCACCTGGAAGAGCTAGTAGACCCCAAAGCTGCCCCCATCAGATAAACAGCACTGAGAGCTTTGATCTCTGAGAGAGAGGAGAAGATCAAGCTGCTTCAGATCTGAAAACATCCACAGGGGTTTCTGTCCATCCTTCCACTGTGAGAAGACCACTCAGCGCTGTGGGTCTGAAAGGACGTGTGGCTGTTCAAGAAGCTCTCAGAAGGAAAGAAACTGGCTCGACATTTACACCAGAACACCTGAGCTTCTGAGATGTGGAGTGAGGTTTTATGAACTGATGAAGCTAAATCTACTGTGGTCTACAAACATTGGTCAAGCGTTCTGCAGATTTTGAGACGCATAGTAACATCTAGAGCGGGAGATTTGCTTTGGATTGAAGGCATTTTGAACGTAGACCAGTACAATCAAATTTTCTAGTGGAGAAATTAATTCTCCAGCAAGACGACAACCTAAGTGCACTGCTGAGAAGATCATGACGTACTTATCAAACGAGGAAGCTGCTGGTGTTCCCATAAAAAACGGGCTAGCCGCCCCAGAGTTGAGTCCAGACCTCAACATCGCTGAAGGTGTTTCACAAAATGGTCAACCAACTTCTAACCCTGCAGGTCTCCATAAAGGAACGGAAGCATCTTTTTATTTGTTTTCCCGCCAAGTTGAGTGTCTTAAACCTGCACTAAATGCTTCATGACTCCTCTCTCCACATGCTCTTCCAAGCCAGAAGATGAAACAGGCTCTAATTTCGGTAAAGCACTTATAAATGCATGTGTTTCCACAGTGCCATAAGCACAGCACCCACAAAACAGAAAAAAGGATGAGGCATAATGCTGGAGCGCTCTAATCCAATCCTCTATAGTGGGTGTCAATACGCATTACAGTGTGAAGGTTCAGCCAAAAGAGCTTTTCTGTTCATCGGGAGCCTTTACAGTGGCTAGCTGTGCATTTCAGGCAGATCATATTCCCCCCCTGCATTCCTGCCTGCCTGTTCTTGTGTTCAGACGCTCATTACCTCTCCGCTGATCCTCCTCAGCGTCTCCATTTGAGGCCACATTCCCTTGTCAATAACTGCGCGGGGCGGCGGGTGCGTGCATGCCACCGATGTGATTCAATTTCCTGTCGGCCCGCTCAGAAGAAGTCCGCTCAGAAGACGTATGCCCCTGTCGAAAGCAAATCTAATCAAGTGCTGCTCCGGCTGGATCCCTGGCTGTTCCGCTTTAAGGAGATCGCCCAAGTCCCTCTGGAGAATCTCTCTGCTGCTGAGTCCCCGTCACCGTGAAATGAGTCGACGTTCCAGTCGTGACCTTCCGGATGTTTTTCCCCTGTTTTTTTTTGGATGGAAATGAAGTCACCTGCATGTTATTAATGTTTGGAGATGAGAGGGTCTTTCGAGGAGAGATGGGAGTCTCTGGTTATAACAGAGTCAGCCGCCGTTCGGCAAGGCATATAGTTGAGCTATGACTATGATTTCAAAGTAATAATGTGGGGATATCATGACGTGCAGTCGCAGTCGCAGTCAGAAGGGCTTTGATGTTTATTTTACACATTGAGTAATAAGCAAATTAACCGTAAAACGAGCGGCAAAGGGTTGTCGGGGTATCGCTTTCATCAGGACATGTGAGTTCGATCCCCGGTGATGCCACAGCCATCCGTGTCTGGGAGTCCATGAGCGAGGCCAATTATGTGCTCCTGGACTCCCAGATATGGATGGCTGTGACAGCACCAGGGGTCAAGCTCATAGCCTCCTGATGGAAGCAATGCGCCGTGCATTACAGTGATTTTAGCACAGGTAAGTGGTGTTATTAGGCACCTTCATCTTATAACACTAGGCCTCAAGTGTATTCGTTTATAAAATGCAGACAACATAAAACATGATAAAACACATGATGTGTGAATAGTTTATTGAATAGTTACTAGTTGTTACTGAATACAGTGCCAATAAATAATATTAATAAAAATAAATATGAAATGCATCTAAAGGAACCACGGATGGTTGGAAGAGGGCGAGGATGTTCAGTCACCCATCATATCGCAGTGGTTTTTGCTCAATGAATTTTAACATGCTTATTTCCATTAGCACCTCTATGCAACTTCCAGTTTTATATTAGCACCAAGCTACGTCTGTTTTTCCATGCTGGGACTCAGTCTGGAATGGCTCCCTACTCCCTACATAGTGCACTAAGGAAGTATTAACATACTGGCTCCTGCAGCCAAACAGTGCTTAATATAACTAACCAGTAGTCACTTGGGAATCAGTCATAGCCATATGGCAAAAACAGAATTTCCCAGTATTCAGTGTGTCCACTCTTTCCCTTCATTCCAGCTTCCATTCTTCTCAGGAGCCTCACTTCTAGCTCCTCAAAGAACCTGCAGATACGCCTCCAAAGCTCAGTCTGAGAAGCTGGTTGATGATCAAACCCATTCAGTGGTGCTGAGGTCTGGACTCAGCGGTCAGGGGCGGTCAGTCCATCGTTCAGCTTCTTTGTTTGGTGTGTCCGTCTCCTTTTCTCAGTGAGGTTCTTCTTGATCAGCTACACGTCCTTTCAGACCCACAGTGCTGAATGGTCTTCTCACAGGGGAAGGATGGACAGAAACACCTGTGGATGTCTTCAGATCTGAAGCAGCTTGATGTTCTCCTCTCTCTCAGAGATCAAAGCTTTCAGTGCTGTTTATCTGATGGGGCCAGTTTTTGGTGCCTACCAGGTCTTCCAGGTGGTTGTTAGGTGTCTCATTTTCTCTGTAGCTTTTAATTTTCACCTCTTGATAAATATCTCCTGAAAAAACGAAGAACTTAATGACCGTTCATCATTATCGCTGGAGGTAGCCTGATGCAGAAACTCCAGCTTCAAGTGTTCAGGCATTTGAGATCAGACCAGAACACAATGCCTTTTAATTCATAAAGAAAGGGGCCAAGCACTTGACACTGTTCCCAAAACTGACAAAAATTGTTGGTCTCTGCACAGCAAGTAGCTTCCAAAGAGCGTCTGGTTTGCCTGCCACCTGGCTCTTCCCCTGCCGAGGCTAAATTGATAGTTTCAGGAGATAAATGCACAGGACTCCTGAGAGGCGAGGAGGGGAACGAGGCAGAAATGGCAGAAGATGCTAACGAGAAGACTAGCAGCCAGTAAAACATCATGGAGAAGATCGATTTGATTACGCCTCTGATGACAATTACTTTGGGGTTTTTTTCAGCTCACTGATTTTTAAAGATGGTTTTGCCACTAGATACAACAATAGTCATTTTTCTGAAGAGGACTGGGTGGATGTGCAGCAACCACAGAACACCACTCCCAGATTCCTCATTACTCCTGCATGAAACGTCATTTCAAGCCCACCACGGAACATCTGACCATGTCTGAATATACTAGAAAAAACAAAACTCAAACGGGGGGTTTTGGAGCAGTGCCACAGAAGAACCACATTCCTGTCGTTCCCTAAAGAACCTTTTAACAGATGATGTTTACAGAGAACCTTTTTTAGCAAGAAGAACCTTTAAGGGTCCACATAATGTGAACTTTTGATACCAATGGAAGGTTTTTCAGCCAGGAACCACACGCAAACCTTCACGCAAGTGTAATTAGAAACAAAGCAGCTACTAATTCTGTTATTTTCTAGCTGAAAGGCCTTTTCTCAAATCAGGTCAAGAGGACACTGTGACAAGACCCCAGTGGCTTGGAATTTTATAGGAAACTGAAAGGGAAAAAACCGACACATGTTCCGTCCACAAGGTGAAACATTTTTTCAATCATTCTATACCACATTGCAGATGGCTTTCACAGATTATAATGATGTCTCTCTAAGAGGTCAACCCCTTCACCTCCTCTATGTATGCAATTAATTGGTGGCACTTCAGCAGAGGAGCATTATAGTGCCCTACTAACGCTCTTATGGAGCGACGTCAAGCCAAAAGCTGGTAATTAACACTTTATTACTATGCCATTATATAATAACTAGACTAAAATAGGCCTTTTCACAACACACACACACACTAACTGGACACTTTTTAAAAAGATCCTTCAAGGGTTGTTTAGTAACGACAAATTGACCCACATTTGGTTCTTCAGATCGGCTGAGAACGAGCACCTGGCTCTGTATTGAACCCTTATGGCCCTGTATGGCACCAAAAAGGGTTCTCCTGCTGCTAAGATGTCAAAGAAAAACATACACAACACATTCTCTATAGATCTAAAGAACCGTCTCACCACGCAGAGAACCATTTAAGCGTCCATTAGCGAGACATATTTACAGCCTGGACGGTAAAATGGACATTAAATGTTGTGGCTCCCAAGCTGGATTGATTTTATTGAAGGGACAAACAGTGGCTCCTCTTAATGTCGGGGTTGCGACCCCTCGTCTGGGGCTTTGTTACACGACGTGATGAGACTCGGGCTACCAGGTGAGATATTGACCGGAGGCTCTGTTAATAACTACAGAACACGCAGATGTTCAAATAAGGCCTTCACTAGAACACGAGAACGCCTCCCGCTGGAGTAGAGAGGTTCAGCCAACTGGGCTATGAACAAGGTTATGAGGTGCAATAGACAAAGTGCCTAATACAGTAGATCTGATTCACCAGGTCCTTAGCAACTATTGGTTCTACGGGTTATTAGATAGATAGATAGATAGATAGATAGATAGATAGATAGATAGGTAGATAGACAGACAGACAGACAGACAGACAGACAGACAGACAGATAGATAGATAGATAGATAGATAGATAGATAGATAGATAGATAGATAGGTAGACAGACAGACAGACAGACAGACAGACAGACAGATAGATACTTTATTGATTACTTAATAAATCACAATAAAGGAATATTGCAATATTGCATGTCTAAAATGATGTGGAAAAGACTATAACACATATATATATATATATATATATATATATATATATATATATATATATATATTGGAAAATCCTTAATGCAGTGTACTTGTGTAATAAAATAGTAATAAGCAGTCAATAAATTAGCTTAACTGGCTTAACTTACTGGATTCATAAGGCTTAAAAAGGGCATAATAATGCACATCAACAATCATGTGCTAAAGATTACACTGTATAACACAAAAAATCCTTGCACTTACTGCTTAATAAAGTAGTAATAAGCAGCCTTTTTATTCTCATAACTTGTTTGTGGTGTTAAAGGGATGTTAAAATGGACTAAAATGATGCTACATGACATACACGTTTTTTTCTTGCTCATGGGTGATTCGCCTTAATTAATGTTTAATTAAGTAGTAATGAGTAGCCAGTTCATGACCTGCTATAATGCTTAATAAGAGGTGTACTAATGGATTCTAAATGAAAAGGAAATGCCAAAATATAGTAACTAGAAACGTTTTGGAAAGTCCTTCATACTTAAGTGCTTACTTAAATACTTGAGTACTTAATGTAATAAAATAGTAATAAGCGATGTGACTTAATTAGCATGAACTGGCTTAGGAAGCTAGTGTCGACTTACTGGATTCATAAGGCTTAAAAAGGGTGTAATAGTGCCCATCAACAATAATGTGCTGTATAATACAGAAATAAAGGTGCTCTGACTTAGCCTACTCTAGTCACTGCTTATAAAGTAGTAATAAGCATCCTTTTTACTATCAGAAGTTTTATATGGTTTAAAAGGGACGTGAAAGTGATGTGCAGAAGATTTTTTGCACATGGGTGATTAAGTTACTGCTTAACGAAGTAGTGATGAGTATCCAGTTAATTACGGACTCCTGGCTTTATAAGGCTTAATGGCCTAAGGCATTACAGTGCTATATTTACCGCTATACCACAGTGTTTACCATTCGTTTCTTTCTCCTAAGAAGAAAAGGCATAAAAAGTAAAGTTGGTGAAAGCGAAGTTTCGCCCTCCAGTGCAGCGTAAAGTGCAGATATTCTTCATCTCTCCTGAAATGATCTTTAGGAGACAGCGGAACGGGAGCTTTCCGAGGGAAGCAATACTAAGAGGCCTCGTATTGCCAATAAAGTCTCGGCGTTCACCTTGCAGCAGAATCCTGTTTGTTTTCTCACCTCATTGAACCCAAGCCCACCTCTGGGAATCGCTCTGCCATGTTTCTACAAAATGAGCCTCTGGCTGCGGGCGTAATTCCTTTGGATCTGATGTGCTTCGGTCATGAATCTAGTCGAGCAATCAATGCCAAAGATCACAACGCGGATCAATAGCAGATCATTATCTGGCTCATGCTGGCTGCCTGTTTGAACATCTCCCACTTGCCCATCTTAATGGACAGGAGGAGGAGGAGGAGGAGGAGGAGGTGGAGGAGGAGGAAGGTGGTGGAACTGCTGAACGGTGTTTAAACCCTGTGCCTCGTGTAATTTATGGAGCAGGCATCCAGATAATGAAAACCTGAAACTACCACGGTACCACAGCATCTGTGCGTACAGCTTATGCTACATATGTTTATTGGTGCATCCAGTGGAAATCAGAGGCTCCTGCAAATCTTCCTGCTGTTCCTGGGAATGTCGAAAATAACGGACGCACGAAATTCACATACAAATTGTCCATTTTATCAGCTCCACTTTCTAGATTTACAGTTACAGACCGGAGCCCGTATGTTACTGCACAATCTATCAGACCCCCTTTACCCTGTCGATAAATGGAAAGGGACCACCATAGGACCACCACGGGAAGCACACTGTGCTCTATATACATGGACATATATATAGCGTTTGCCTTGTGGGTTTATTCCATGTAATTCTGGACCATCTCTGCTGGGCAATTCATGATGACGTGGAAAGGGTTTTATTCCAAATCCCAAAATGCAGTCAGTATCACACACAAACGGCAATAAAAACGGATTTAATGTAATAAAAAATATGTTTTCTCGCTCTAATAGTGTCCGAATTAAAGCGTGTATAGCAGAGATGGGAATGCAAATGAGTAAATCGGACTCAAGTCAGACTCAAGTTGCATGTTCACAGAAAAAAAACAACGTAATTGATTAAATTGGAAAGAGCAGCTTGACTCAGACTCTCACCTCAGAGACTCGAGACTCAACTCTGTTGCGCCTCGGAGTCATGCTTCAGGCAGGGCTCGACATGGACTTGCACCTCAGAGACTTGAGGCGCGACTCAGAGACTCACTTGTACTTGACTTGTATTCATACCTCAGCAAGTCAAGACTCAACTTGGACACAACCCAGATTCTTGAGGCTTGACTCAGGCTCACATCCTGGAGAATCAACACCTGACTCGCTCTGACACCTCAGAGCTGTAAGGCATGTCTCAGACTTGTACCCTAGAGACTGGACTTGAACCCGCACCTCAGGGACTTGACTCAGACTTGCACCCTAGAAACTTGACTTGGATTCAAACCTTGAAGATTAAAAACTTGACTCAAACTCACAGGTCAGAGATTTGAGACTCAATTCTGACTTGCACCATTTATACTCAACTCAAACTCACCTCAGGGACTCACGACTTGACTCAGACTCGCACCCCAGAGACTCAAAACTTGACTTGGTTTCACACCTCAGAGATGTTAGGCACATCTCGGTCTCATACCCCAGACACTTGAGACTTGAGTCAGATGCACCTCAGAGACTTGACCTGCACCCTAGAGATCCGACTCGGAACTCACACCCTGAAGACTCAAAACTCAACTCAAACGTCAGAGATTCGAGACTCAACTCAGACGTGCACCTTAGAGAGTTAAGGTAAAGTTAAGGTAAACTCTTACCAGCCATCGTCCTCCCAAGCTTGCACAAACCTGGATATGACTTTCCTATATTTATATGAGTGGAATAATGATGCTTTCTGTTCTCCTGCCTCGGCCAAATTAAGACAACCGTGAGCTCCTCTGCAGTGAAACTTCTTCTGCTCTCCACTATCTGTGGACCTGCTGCAAAGTTATTGCTCTCTCACAAGGACAGAGGACACCTTTTTTCTAACGTCTGCGCTCTGATGATACACCATATCAGGTGTGTTATTAAGCAACTACTAAAAAAGAACAAACAAACAAAGAAGCCCAAACACATTCGTTTTGCCGTGGAAAGGCCATAACTCGTTAACTCATCCTCCTGACTCACTGTTAGCCCACATGAATAATGAGTTTGTTACTGGCTGTGCTCCGTGTTTAAGTTCTAGCATTTACAGAACTTCTCTCAGCTCAAAGGCCCTTTCACTGCCAAATGAAGGTCTCTCCAAAGGTAGCCTTTATGTTCCAGTTATTTATGGACATTATGCATATTGCAAAGCATCTGTCATTCGCAGTTAGGTAAACATCTCATAGGCACGGATGAGAACAACATACCTTACTGTATCTTAAATGCAGGACACCTTGAAAAAGCATCTACGGAAGGAAGGCAGCGTCTATTTTATTACTGATTTATTCGCGTTATGTAAATCCAAGGCTTTCCACATTCATTGACAGACACATAAAGGTCCTACGGATTGAGCCAGATTTTAACTAGATCTCTAGGAGTGCTCGATCAATGGTAAGGGCAACCTACAAATGCTGGAATATTGATGAACTCATAATGTACAGATGTTGTCAAAACAGCACCGTTAACTGTAGCAACTGTAAAATTTCCTTGTGGAAATCTGTAAAAAAGCCCAAAGGTTTCCAGGAGTAGTAGTTTGGAGTTTGTAGTTTCCTAGTTCCTCGTGTTGTCAAGCAGACCCACGGTTTGGACCCCTTCAGTCTGTTTCTGTTTTTTTTTTTTTTTTATGTGGATTGCCCTGCGTTGAACCCATGTGCCCGTTCCCTGACTCCTGCTACGGATAATGATTATGATTTCTGGATGAACTTGACCTCCACTTACATCCAACCACCTCAAGCCCCTTAATGCAACAACAGCAGATACGCTGCATGAGAGAGTCTGGTTTGTGCTGTTTTGGTCAAAGGGCTTCGTACAAACGATTGCTATTTTTATGAATGCCAAGGGCTGCTTTAAAGGGAGAGTTCTGGTAAAAAAAATCTAATTTACAGGATCTTGGGGGCCGTTTTCCCATTTTTCCTCGCAGAATGGTTCCAATTCAGAAACATTTGCAGGTCATCTGGCGTGTACTTCATAAATGAGATCTAATTTTCAATACAGTCTGGATTGTGTAAGCTTAATCTTGCATTGCTTGAAGTCGTTCAAGCTTTACTTTGAGGTAGTTTGGATCATCATCATCATCATCTTCCTGTAATATCTAACCTCTTTTCTTGGACACTTTCTTCACTGACTGTGGGGTATTAGCTCCAGGTGCCACTGGCTGCCAAACAACCTCAAAGAAACCTCCATGCATAACAGTTGACAAGGTGTCCCTTTCATCAAATGCTGCTCCTTTCTTTCTCCAAACATACTTTTGCAGATTTTAGTCATTTTTACTTCATCAGTCCACAGGAATTGTTTCTAAGTGCCTTGGTTTATCTAGACCTTGTTTTGCTCATGTCAAATGTTGACCTTTGTAATGAGGTCACAGGTAATGTTAAGTTCTGATGACCTTTCATGTAGATGATGTTTGTCCAACAGCACTGTAAATCTGGATAGTACAACACTACTCCTGTGCTAGCCAAATATTCCTTTATGCCCTTGGTAGGGAGGTGGGGGTTTTGCTTTGCATGCCTAGCCGGTCTCTGAGAGAAATCTGGGTCTTCCAGATCTTGTCCTGACTTCAACAGCTCTCCTTAACTTCTCCACTATGTGTAGACTCTTTCTCAGCTGATTACCTGAACCCGTTGGCTGTTGAGTGTTAGCACAACAATCTGAAAGGTTTGAGGGGCCACATCAATTAGAACCCTTTGTAATTCTCTACACCTGACTTGCCCAGTGATTCAAATAAGATCTAAAACCTTAGGAGTAAGACTAGTGAAACAATCGCCTCAGAGTCCAGACCTCAACATCTCTGTGTGTGGAATTACTAAAATTAAACCTTCTAAAGGTTTGCCAATGTAAAAGAACCCATGCTCTTACAATCTGCATAGTCGTTAGCTCCAGTGTAATATAAATATGTACATCTTGTAAAAATCGTACAATGACTTTTATTTTTACCTTTGTGAATTGCAAATTATAATATCAACAGCAGATATCTTATGTGATAAATTAATATCAATTCAAAATAAACGAAGGATGTTTTGATGTGTTGAGCCTTGCGGATGCCGTCCTGCTGTCTATACAAATGAAATTACAGACGTTCAGGCTGTTTATATCTAAGCTACATACATACTGCAAAACTAAAGAAGATCAATTCAGACGCCAAACATGTCTTCGCTGACCAACTACGTTTAGTGAAAGAGAGGAAACCGGCAAATTAGACCCCCGACCCGAACTGCTGATATACTGTAGTCAGGTTGTTGTGGTCAACGCCACCAAAGTATGTCGACTACTATGTCAATTGTTACCTAACAAAATGTCCAACACATCCATTTTTGCAGAATTCGCTCGCCATCTCCATCCTGTACACGCTTTTTCGTGAGTTAGCGGTGACACTCGGACTCTTCACAGCCTTTCAAAAGCTGAGATAATGAAATCATCCCCTGTGCTTGAACCGCGAGGGTTAGAGCAGAGAGATGCAGCGTTGGTCGCAAAAACAGTTTAGAGCCTCTTGTGTCCGCACTCCTCCACAAGGCAGCACGGAGAGAGAGCGAGAGAGGCGTAATTCATTGAATGCCTTTGTCTCCCATGCACATGTGCTCTGTCTCTCTCTCTCTCTCTCTCTAATGGAGCGCTTCCTCCTCCTCTTATTCCTCATTGAAAACGCACACCTACGCCAGGCGAAACGGGGACAAACAGGGCCGCTCCTGTACCGCTGCACGCTTAATGGAAACTGCAAGCGTCGTCATTTGCGAACATAACAAGCGGTCCCATGTCAGCTCCGCCACACAATGACCACTCATCAATCTTAATGACGGCAGACGGAGCAGTCCTGCTAATTCCTGCTCTCTAAAAATGAGCTTCACCGTGCTGATTTAGCCACTAGAGCTGTTTATCGTAAGTGGCCTCCTGGCAGGATTGTGCAACATGTTTTGGAAACAGGTGGTCATTTTCTCCGATGGCAAAGAAACCAATTGTAGTATACTAGGAAAAATGGACCGAACTATATTTAAAGAACAACGTCAAGAGCCTCTCGACATGCCTCTACTCCTCTTCGCTCTCCTTCAGGAACAAAAGGGATGAAATAAAAAAATCCAACCATTCCTACACCTGGACCACATATTCCTACTCACCTCCTACCCCCTATGAAACAAAGTATGTGTACATATTTCTTTGCATGCAAAATATATGTGCAATATCTGCCAATGTGTTAACACCAACATTCCTAACGTAGAATAGATACTCCAAAACCTTCCTTTTGTTTGTTTTGAGCCATTCATGGCTCCATTAATTATTACAAGTTGCTCAGGTCTTGCAGAAGCACAGCAGCTCCACACCATCACTCTACCACCACCATGCTTCACTGTTAGTTTGATGTTCTTATGGGGGAATGCAGTGTTAGATTCCTCCTTGACTAATCAGTCCAATGAATGCTAACCCAAAAGTCTTGGGGGTCATCTAGGTCATTTGTTGGCACCTGCAAGACGAGCCTTTGTGTTCATTTTGATCAGCAGTTGTTTGCGCCTTGCAACTCCTCCATAGATGCCATTGTTGCCCAGTGTCTCTTCTATTATGGAGTCATGTTCATTGACCTTAACTGGGGCACTTGAGGCCTACAGCTCTTAAGATGTTCAGCTGGGTTCTTGTGTGACCTCCTGGATTGGTCACCGATGCGCTTTTGGTGAAATTTTGGTAGGTCGGCCACTCCTGGGAAGGTTCACCATTGTTACATGTTTTCTTCATTTGTGGATAATGGCTGTCAATGTGCTTCGCTGGAGTCCCAGAGACTCAGCAATGGCTTTCCATGCTGGCAGATTTCACATTTTTTTGTATCTGTATTTGAATCTCCTCCTCTTTGAGCCGACAGTATGTGACGGAGGTGTCCTTGAGCAAGCCACCCAACCTCCAACTGCTCCCTGGTGCTGTGGATAGGGCTGCCCACCACTCTGGGCAAGTGTGCTCACTGCCCCCTAGTGTTTATGTGGTGTTTCACTGCCTGAATGAGTTAAATGTGGAGGTGAGATTTCCACGTTGTGGGACTAATAAGGGTCTCTTAATCTTAGGATGCTTTAAAGGCAGGGGCTAAAGTCATTACACTTCAGATAGGTCATGAAAAAAAGAGGAGCCGATCTTCAAAATGCTAATATATAGTGAATCCTACTTGTAACCAGGAACACAAGCTAATGATTTGAACAAATGGTCCGTTTAGTGTTTTTAGGTTGGGAAGCTGCAGGAGATCCTATTCTATAATGACCTTCAGTAAGCCACTGTGTGTCTGTGTGTTTATCTTTATCTGAGGACCAAATCCCCCCAGGATGATGAAAACATGAACATTTTGTGGCTGTAGGGACATCAGTCTGGAGAAAAAATGCTTTTTCCACCACAAAACTGCAGCTTCGATTAGAAAAAGTGAAGGAGCCATTCTGCAGAAGCTCTAAAAGCTGATCTTTTGGTTGCTGAGGTTTAGTCTCAGAAGCTGCTTGACCATTTTCTGGAGTAATCAAGCTCATCAGCACATTCAGTGATGCTGAGGTCTTGACTCTGGGGTGGTCAGTCCGTTGGTTCAGCATTGGTTGTTAGGAGGCTCATTTTCGCCGTACCTTCACAATCAGAATTAAACTCCAGATTTGAAAGGCTGTGTTTTTCAAAGCTCTCCAATGGACTGGTGACCTGTCAAGGGTGTATCCTGCCTTTCATCCAGTGACAGCTGGGATAGGCTCCAGCACCCCCCGTGACCCAGAAGGAGAAGGGGCTTAGACTTCCTTTTGCATGTGGGTTATTTTATATCTATTCCCCTCAGAACTTTCTCCTTGAATAACTTGTTGCTTCAATTTTACAAGAACTAGACCTAAACTTGGAGAACGTCCATTGTGAGTGCACAGCTCCAGCAGCATGTATCGACTGATATGACTCTACTGTTACTCATCATAGAAACGATCCGCTAGCCTTTAAGCAAAGCCTCATACAAATAAAACCTAATCTGAGCTGTATTGGATTCCTTTTACAGGGATATGTGAGCGTGTTATGTAGAAGACCTCGCTCGGTCGTAGCCTCGGTATCTGCCCAACTGTTCTCAACAGCCTTGGGAAAAGAGGAATCTCAGCCCACATAATCAGAACAAAGCAAACGTGGTGGATTTGAAATACCACCCAATTACATTATTCAGCAGAGAGGCTGGGCTGCAAGTCCTTTAGAAGATATACATTCAGCAAGTGTAATACATCACCATCCCAACAGCCCGAACTCTGTAGACCAGTTACATCTCTCTTATTTACATCAGCAGCTTCCATAAAGCATCACAGCAAAACATCTGTATAACCGGTTTTATTGATATTGAAAAATATTTATTAATCCATCTATTTATTTTGTGCCACAGTTGCATAAGATATCACTTTTCATTATCATTTTCATTTTAACCTTTTATTAAAAAGTCTGATGATCTAATTATAGTTATTTCTTGAAAGGTTATCCCGAGATGATCACCACTTTCCAAATATGAAACATTCTTAACATTTTATTTTCTTAAATTCACGTCATACTTAATACAAACATGTTTTTCTTTTAATTCATTCATTCATTCATTAGCTTTCTGGATAATAAGGTTACTACAACATAGTGGATGTTACATTATTTATACACGTAGTCTTTAAATTACTTTTACTAGTGCTTCTTTCTGAATACTAATTTTATTACAATCTACTTCTGAATGTTGCTTTTATTAAAAATTTCATACTGGATACTATTACTATTATTAGAGATGGACCAATCAGTGTTTTTGGGGCCGCTACTGATCGCCAATCTCCTTCAAACACAATAGGCCGATAGCCGATACCAATCGAGGTGGCAGGACTAGAAACCAGATTTAAATGCACAGAAGTGATGCTCAACAGCAAGAACAACCCTCCCTTCAGATCTCCTTCAGGAGCTCCGTCCCCCAAATTCATTGACCCGCATTGGCGAGGCAATTGACTCTTAAGATGTTAAGGTCATAGCGGCCATAAAGTCCTTCGCCCACATTGTATGGACAAATGCCACGATATAACATCAGAGCAAACGATGACATATGAAGTAATTAACATCAGCTAGGTTGTGGGCCAGCAAACCATGCTACAGTTGCTATGGCGAAGCTTAACACAACCATTACAACACAGGACAAAACAATACTGACCAACTGATTCTGTGAAACAGCAAAGATAAGTTAATGTTGCCCACCTGTCAAGCAGAATCAGAGCAGCCTCCTCATCCGTTTTCAGGCATTTCGACTCTCCGTGAAGCTGAAGGCAGCTTCTTATTCTTCAGCTTCTGGTTCAAATTTTCCCATTCCACATTAAATGGAACAACAGTTACATTCTGGCACCTCAGACCAACCTAACTACTGCAACAACCGGAGGCTACGCAAACAGCACGGCTAATAAAAGTAGTCATTCCAGACTTTTGAATGGTAGTGTATAGTGTATGCCATTAGATAGATAGATAGATAGATAGATAGATAGATAGATAGATAAACATAGCTTTTAATAGAACTGCTACACACAGAACATTTGCTATGAAGGAACTGGTCTCAGCTCTCAAGTCTGTAATTGCTTGTCTGGAGGGACTGAGGACCAGAAAGTGTCATTACTCCACGAGATGATAAAACACATGCCCAGAAACAAAAGGCGATTCCGTGCTTCTCCCTCATATCGGTTTTTTCGTCCGCTTGAATCCGTGTTTGAACAAAGAGGTGAAAATAGCATTTTAGAGTCCTGTAGGCCACGACATACTCCCTCTCTCATTCTCTGGACACTTTTATTTCTCTGTTTATTAAGCCTTAACTTACCCTGCTTTTATGGAGCTCACACATAAAAGCATGAGCTCATTCATCATCCGGTCATCCTCTACAACACAGGAGATCGAAAAAAGAAACCCACCCACTCCCTACCAGCTCCATCCATGGAGATCCTGGATGTGGGCCGTGGACTTGAAGCCACAGTTCTGCCAGAAATCAGATTTTTCCCGCCTTACTAAATGTAGCCGATCAGCCAGGAGATGTGTTGGTGTCTGAAATTGACTTCAACAGTCATATCACTGGAATTATGAAGCTAAGGGTATTGTGATTGGTTGGTGTAGTGGGTAACACCTCTGCCTTCTATGCGTTAGACTGGGGTTCAATCCTTTGCCTACGTCAGCACTGTACACTATACCAATAAGAGTCCTTGGGCAAGACTCCTAACTCCACCTTCACCTACCTGTGTAAAATGGCCAAATCATACGTCACTCTGGATAAGAGCGTCAGCCAAATGCCGTAAATGTAAATGTCTAATGTAACTAACACAACGGAAACTCGTATTCCACCAATTAGCATGTTGCTAACTGTGCACCTCCTCTCAAAGCATGTGGAGATGATCCGTCACTGTGACTATGTGGTTTCTGGATGTGTGGTAGCCTACATTGTTGGACTGAAGTATGTTATCATAGCTAAAACCAGCATTACCAGTCATTTTAAGGCTGTGCTTTGGTCCATGTTTACAGTCACGTTGCTTAAGAAGCCCATGCGTTTTCAGACAAGGCTATACTAATTGATGCATATGCTAATAAGCTTGTTGTCTAACCACAGAAAGCCAATTTAGAGCGTGACACATGCGGGTTGACCTCTATTGCCGTTGTTGCCTCAGGGCAACAATCCTATTGTCCTCACTTCATAATGACATGATACATATTCATTGAACATATTAGAGTTTAAATAAACCTTCCTTTAATTACTAAACCTGTTTAGGGCACATTGCAGCTGTTCGTTTTCATCTGTCCAAAACGATGTTTCACCTTTGTTAATGTGTGAATTTATCTTTTTAAGAATTCAGTGCCGTACACATAATTACGTTGTGAGAAATTGCTGAAATATTTTTTGTTGCCTTGAAGCAACATTGTGCAGCAACGGTATGCAGGTCATGTGTCACTTATGCAGTTATTGTTCAGTTTTTCATTTGTAATATTTTTTTTATGTTGAAAAATTTTGTTTTTTGTTTATGTTACGAAACATTTTAGGCAATTATGTCAATTTATGATTCAAATAAATGAACGTCAGTTCCTATTATTTTAATACGACCTGGCTCTTTATGTTTAAGCGCAGTTTCAACTCATTGTGGTTTTGAGTGATTGATGTCAAAGCGATGAAATTCTAAAAGCTTGCTTTCTTTGAAAATAGCTAAATTATTCCGCTTTTGTTTGTTTCACTTTTTAGAATTTTAAAGATCAACAAATTGTGTACATAATATTATTGACTATGTGTTTCCACTGCACAGCGTTGCCTCAAGGCAACGTACCCTGAAATAACTCCTGCATGGGTTCATATTTTGAATCGTTTTTTGAATTTAGTTATGAGGCCTATTTTACGCAAGAAAAGTGAGGTATTTTTCAAACGTTGCCCACCTAATGCGCTCAGCGGAGGATGGGGTGGGGGGGGGATTGTGCACATGATGTTTCACCAGACTCTCACTTTAACCAGCCAACAAGATTTCTCGTTCCACTCTTGGGCTCCATCCTAATTCTCCCCACCCTCGGTGCCCACCACACGATTCCCTCTGCCTGCTGACTCCACGCGGCTAATCAGGGACTTCTAATGCGGCTCGAGCTGACAAGTGCCTCTATCCTGCGCTAACGGTGGCTGAAGAGCGTCCCAGGCAATCAGCGGCAGCATCAGTCTTAGCGAGCGGCTCTGGGGGGGGACGGGCAGGGGGCCGGCGGTACCAGTGGCATGCCTACTGTACGCTATGGAAAAGCAAGAAGCTTGAGCCTTTGTTTGAGAGCAAGCACTGCAGGGGTTGCTAGTTTCGTTCAAATAGCAGTCACATTGCATTACCGGCAGTAAATCTGTGCTCCGACTTCCTTTCTTCCTTTCTTCCTTTCTTTCTTTCTTTGTCTTTTCCCTCCTTTTTCGCGCTCCTCTCAGGGGCATTTAACACGGTTTACAAGCCCAGATTGCGTTTGATGGAGATAAATAAAGCTATTCATAGACTGGCGGCTGACGAAAGGAACCGTTGCGTTTAAAAGCGAAATAACTTTTGGGATCAAACGCGGAAGGTTATTCGCGGAGGCCTCAGGAACTCGGCTCTCTGTAATACTTATCTCAATTAGACTACAGCCTCTCTAATGGCGGATATTGATACATAAATTACGGTCGGCTTTGAAATAACTCTTGAAATTTGGAATTTTGTAGTTGAAAAGGACTTCATTTACATATAAATTGTTCCTTCGAGTACAAGAGATAACGTTTCCACACAAATATGGGGGGGGGGGGCAGGAGAAAGACAGGAAAAACAAATACATTTACTGATAAATAGGTGACAACTGGGTCTGCCGTGTTGTCGGCGCCGCATCTGGAGTTTCTCACAGAAATAAACACAAACAAGCCCCCCAACCCACCCCCCACCCCCAACCCCCACCCCCCATTTTCGTTTTTGTGCCCTCAAGTAACTTCACAGTAACAGAGCTAGCCAAGCTAAAGCTAGAGGGAGAAGGAGAAAGGGATTAGCGCGGTAATCCAACGCTAGGAACGGCGGCAAAGATAAAGCGGCTAGCTCGCCTGTCTGCCACGCCGTCTAATATCGTCAGAGAACAAACTTCCTGCACTTACAGCATGAAATATAAAAGATAATTAGCCAGAAATCCATTCCCGGAGAACGATTCGACTCCGAGGTGCGGATTAATGGCTAGCTGGCTAAATCGACCTGTAGCTTGTTTACCTTCCCGTTCTCTGTGTTTCCAGGGCGAGCCTGGGCTCCACGACCACCGCTCACAGACCACGATGACCTTCTTACGTCTCTTAAACGCCGTTTCACCTCAGCGCTGTAATGTCGTGGATCAGCCGAGACATCGCTGGTCTTGCACCGGAGCTACAAGGCTAAGGTCGCTAATAGGCAGTGGAAACTAACGTTCGCCACTTCCTGCCTCGCCTCAAACCGCACGGAGCTGTTGAGGATCTCTAATAGACCCGTCTATGTGGGTTCCAACATTATACTGTAACATAGTAGCTTTAGCATGTTTACCTTTACAGTCAGTGTATTCCCAGAAGGATCCTGTGTCCCAAGCCCACTGGAAAGTCTGGTACCTCTTTTGGACGATGCTTGCTGCAGCTGTGGGACGTTATCTCATCCAGGAGATGTTCAGCGCCTGAGGTTTGCCTCTTTGGTTCCGCCCTGGAGCCACAAGGCTGATGTAGCCAAGCAGTGGAAGCTCATATACAAGATGTCCACCTCGTCTCAAACCATGTGGAACTGTTCGGTATCTCTAATCGACCGGCTTCTGTGGTTTCTCCCACTGTATGACACACCGTTGTCCATAAACATGGACTGAAACACGGTAGTGCAGCTAAAAACAGCAGCTTGAGTAGCTTTAGCACGTTCACCTTTCCGTTCTCTGTCGTTCCAGGGCCAGCATGGGTTCTAAACCCAGTAGAAATGTTGGCACTTCCTTTGCATGATGCTTTACCCCAGTTCCGGAACAGCGCAAGGGGACTTGGCGCAGTGCTGCCGCTGCGCTCCTTGACCTGGCCCAGATGGCATAGATTTGAAATGCAAACAGGACAGATCACAATGTGAGGCTTTAAAATATGCAATGTACCAGTTGTACCAGTTACTTCCTTGTGGGCGTCCCCTGGGTAAAACTCGCATGGAAGTAGGCTAAGCATGCGAATCCAAAGACTCGGAAAGCCTCTAGAAAAGGCAGGACCCTACGCACTGTACTCTGGGCCAAATGTAGGCTGCGCTATACAGCAGCACTTAAGGCAGAATAGATGGCTCTGTCTTTGTGCTCCCCGTCCATAATGTGCAGAAAGCCTCTCGCCTTCACTCTGCGAGCCCTGGCCTCCCAAATCTCATTCACTTACTTAATGTACTCTGTAGACAGTAGCTAACATTTGGCAGCCTGACAGACCTCCGTGCTTTACTAATGAGACTCTCAGCTCCTTTACCGTTTGAGAAAAGCCCTCTAAATATCCGCCCACTTGCTACCGAACCAGCGTGCCACGTTTGACGCTAATTAGCCGCAAGCCAAGGCCATGGAGGTGAGAACGGCCCTGGGAGCTGAAACAGTTACAGCTCTGGGGTTCGTAATAGAACATTCGCCCAGGTCCCCGGGTTCACCCACGGCGCTAAAGAGGCGCTTGACGCTCGGAGCTGGCGTTCGCAGATCCCCGGGCTCGACGTCCGTGTGAGCATGTTTTGTGAGCATCTGTACATTCCTGATACTTTTTCCTTTTAACTATTCCAACTTCCCGGAGCTACGAGGCTGATCCCAGCTTGCACGTTTTTGTCCCTCCAACATTTTTTAACTGTGGGAACTTTGGGCCTCATCTCAGCAACCGCTCTTAAGAAGAAACTTCTTCTTAAATCCCACAGTTTTGATGAAAACTCTGACACCAGTGTTGTCTTATTTGGGATGTGTTCTTGACACACTCGAGAGCGTGAGTTATTACTTTAACATGATAAAACAATGTTTTTGTTACTTAAAATTGCTTAAATAATGAAAATATTAGATTTTTTTTTCTAACTGGATATATTTGGCAACAATGCACAATTATACCATTGTCGTGTAAGGAATGGGCTGGGAAGCTGGATATAAGTGTGAGCAAAACTACAAACTAACAAACTACAAAGCTTAAACGAAGAAGCACAGACAAAACACGAGGCAGGGAAAGAACCACTACAGACAAAGTGGCAAGTAGACCAGACAAACACTGACTGAAACAAATGGGGAACACCTGGGAGAGGGAGGAGACAGACACCACAGACAGGTGAGGACACTAATCAGGAAGGTGGGGAAAGGGCGGAGCACAAGAACCAAAATAAAAGCACAAGCACATGGCAGAGATCACATGGCTACAACACAGGGCAAGAAGCTGCCACGGGAACAAGGGGAAACCATGGCAACCATAGCACTATAAAAATAAAAAAAAATCTAAAATAAATAAATAAATAATAATTAAAAAAAACAAAATCTAATTTTTTTCCGTTTTAAAAACATGTTTATTGAAAAGAAGACCAAACATATCTAACTTATATTTCATGAAATGTATGACTCAATATTTACAAATATTCCAAAACGAATACAGTTTCAATTGATATTTGGAATGTATGTCAATAACAGCATCATTTCAAGAATTCCTGGTCATGCCATGTCATAAAGTATTTGTCCTTTCTAAGTAAAAGTTCCTTTTTCCACAATTAAATAGGAAAACACAGATTTAATATTTCCGCTCAATAGAGGGTTAAGAACATGTCATGACTTTTTCTTAAGGCCTTTCTCAAGAACCAATTTAGGAAAAACCCTGAATGTTCCCAGAATGGTTTTGTTACGTTAGATGAACATTCCCCGGAATGTTTCCTCACCTCAGCCTCACTTGCACCAACAATTTAACACTTTTGGCGCCTTCCCTGAACCTTCCAAATGTCTAGTTCTCTCCATGTTCTCAGAAAGTTTTCCAAATCGAGATGGATATTTGCTTGGAATGTTACAACAACGTCATCAACAGTCCAACATTCTAGGAATGTTGATATGGCACAAACACTTCCTGAACACTTTTCTTATGTTAGATGAAGTTAGATGAACAAACGTTCAGCCGAATGTCACCTCAACCTTTTTTGGGCAGTTTAACATTCTAGCAATGTTCATTTGGCATGTTCCCGGGAATGTTCCAAATTCCCGGTTCTTTTTGCTGTTGCCTGAAGATTTGTCTTAAGTGACGTGAAGTTGGATGAACACATGTTCCCCAGAATGCTACCTCAACCTCATTTGGGCCAACAAATCAGCCTGAATTGTTTCCTGAATGCTCCAAATTTTCTGCTTATTCCCAAATTTTTTCTTGGAGAATTGAACTCCATCTCAGCCTCGAGAGCTTAACATTCCATTTGCCTTGGAAAGTTCTGGGAACATCA